>NW_027459675.1:0-254231 GCF_050624435.1 Tenrec ecaudatus
AAAGGATCATGACACACAGAATCAAGGTCAGACCAACCCCTCAGGAACAGAAACCGAAGGGTACCAGGAGGGTAGATGGAAGGTAGGGGTAGAAAGGGGAAACCGATCACAATGATTGCTGTATAATACTGCTCCCCAGGGGGGTAAACAACATGAATGTGGTGAAGGGACACAGCACTCAGTATAAGATAGGAAATCAAGGGGTCACGAGAGTGGGAGTGTAGGAAAAGAGAATTGAATCAAGAGTTCAAAAAGAAAGTAACTGTTTAGAAAATGATGGCAACAAATGATAGTGGTATAAATGAGCTTGATACAATTGATGTCATGGACTGTTAGAAGAGCTGTGAGGTAGTTAGTTTGCTGTGACAAGCTGGCCGATAAACACATGTGGGGCGAATTGAAAGGGAGAGGGATAAGTGGTTCAGGGATCCACGCCTTTCTAATGCTGGGGTGCCTTGCTTTATGATGGTCAGATCCGGATGCAGCTCCCTTAGCCAGTTCCCTGCTTTAGCTCCCAAGAATAATTTCCTGAAAGACATCCCTGAGGAGAAGCCACATGGACCTAGTAGACACGATGCCAGTGCAGAGATGCTTACACATTCACTGAATCGGCTTTCCTCCTCCAGTCAACATCATGGTGTCTGGTTTGTGAGATGGAGGAGGACTTTGTGGTTTGATACTGGATAAAGGGGTTGAGGGATTAATTTTGGACTTGTGGGTTTTGGCAGGACAGGTTTGGGATTTTTGCTTGATGCACACTATATATAAACTATATAAAGCACTTTATATAAACTATATAAAACTCTCCCTTAGACATGAGTTTCACTGTAGTTCTTTCCCTAAAGTACCCTGACTAACACATTGTGGTACCTTAGCAGTGGTGTACTGGAGAAACTAGCCATAAGATGGAGAGTAGATGTTTGTCTGACCTCTCCCTCATGGTAGTTTTCCTTCTCTGTCTAGCCAGTGGTCAGACAAAGCCACCCTATATTCAATAGATTACTGGGGAAACTATGGGAAGTATGAGAGCAGAAAGTTTGTAAGCCCACTTGCTTTGAGCCAACAAAATTTGATCTTTACATGGGCTTAGGAAACACCTTAGAAGACAGCTATGCAGAGAATTGATTTATATGCGAAACAGTGCTTTCCTGTACTCAGGAACCACAAGTCTTTGCCAACACTAAAAAAATCTGGGAGTACAAAGAAAATACCTCCCAGGGAATGGGTGTAAAAGGGAGCTTATGAGCAGGCTGACGGTTTTGCAAGGTGACCACGTGAATCTACTTGCTCAGTAGAAGTTGGAGAAATGTAGTAATAAAAACACTAATTGAGTTTGGCCTCTGACACTTGTGTATTTGGTTTACAGGAGAAATGGAGAATATGAGAGTGAATCAACAAAAATTCATGATCTAGCATGAGTAACCCAAGCTTCTTGAATATTGGAGAGAGCTCATGGTCTACAAGCAAGGTGATCGGTGGACACCGTAGAGCTGAGGAAGGCATGGGTTGACCAGAACCCAAACAGATGGCGGATTTTCGAGGCTGTGAACTGGAGTGGATCATGGCTGACTTTATGAATGGCTTGTTCGGTTTTGACATTGTTGATGGACGCAAAATTCAATAGGTTCCTATTGGAATGAAGATTTATTCAGGTCGAAAATGATTTTTTCCTCTGAGAAAAGGTTTGATCTAAGAGGGCCGTAGATTAAGCAAACAGCGAAAATATGAGGTACAAGTGCACGGAGTAGATGGCTTAAAAACATTCCAGAGGGAGAAACATAATCAGAGGCTTATAGAATTAAGTTATTGGTGTCACGTAATTTCAATTCTGAATGGGTGCCAGGATGGCATGTTTGGATATAGTTCGTGAATTGTGCCAACCTGGGCGATACACACGTGCGGTTAAATGAAGGGCGGAGGGATCAATGGCTCCTTGAGCATTGCCATTCTAGTTGGGTCTCTTCATTTCTGAATGTGGGAGCAGGGTGCAGCTGCCTAAGCTTCTTACCTGCTTTAGCTGTCAAGGCTCCTTTCCGGCAAGACGTCCCTGAGCCGAAGACACATGGACCTACCCAAAGGAAGCCCGGGCTGTTGGAGTAGCCGTGCAGAGATATGCTGACATATCCAATGCCCACGCTGCTCTGCTTACACATTCAATGCCTCAGCTCTCCTCCTTCAGCCAGCAACATGTCATCTGTTTTGAAAGATGGAGGAGGACATTGCAATTGGTGTTGGACATGTGGGTTAATGGGTTATTGTCGGACTTGTGGGTTTGGGCCACACTGCTTTCGGATGTCTGCTTGATGAACACTTAACCTTTATATATGAGTGTCACTTAGACATGAGTTTCTGGGCCCCTGTTTCTCTACGAGAGCCAGAGTCACAAATAGGATACCTAGCAGTGGGGCAATGGAAAAACTCATCTTAAGATGGAGAGTAGCTATTTGTTTGACCTTGCCCTCATGGTAATTCTTCTTCCTTGTCTATGTAGAGGTCAGACAAAGCCACCCTGTACTCGGTTGTTTTCTGGGGAAAATATGGGAAGTGGGAAAAATGAAAGTATGTAAGCCCACTTGCTTTGAACCACTAAAATGGGGTTATCTTTAGCTGGGTTTAGACCACCTCTGGGTAGACAGCTATGCAGTGAAATAGATGCCCACCAGTGCTTTCGTGTACTTAGGAACCATAAGTCTTTGCCAGAATTTAAAAAAATCTGGGAGTAGGGAGAAAACATCTTCCTAGGATGGTGTGTTAAAGAGAGCCTGTGAGCAGGCTGAATTGCTTTCTGGGTGACCACGGGGATCTACATATGGAGTGGAGGTCAGAGATATGCAGCAATAAAAGGACTGCTTGTGTATGGGCCCGGATACCTGTGGATTTGGTTTACCTAACAAGGAGGAGAACACGAGGGTAACTCAATTAAAGTTCACCAGGCCGCATCAGGAGCCCAGTCTTGTTGAACATTGGTGAGAGCCCATGGTCTACAAGCAAGGTGACTGGTGGACACCCCGAGAAGGCTGAGTGAGGTAGCTGGCACGGGTCGACCTGAAGCCCACCAAAGGACGATATTGGAGACTGTGAACTGGTGTCTAAGAGTGCTGACTTTATGCACGGCCTGTCCGGCTTTGATTTTGCCAATGGACACAGACATTGAAAGGTTCCTATTGGAATGAAGATTTCTTCATGGCGAGCAATGATTGTTTCCTCTGAGCACTGGGTTTATATTAGAGGGCCATAGATAAAGTGAATAGTAAAATTAAGGGTATAAAGGCACAGAGCAGTTGGCTTACAAACTTTCTGAGTGGGGGAACATTCCATAAGGTTTAGAATTAAGGTCCTGATGTTACTTAATTCCATGTTGGGGTTAAAGAATTATGAACGAGTACCAGGTTCACAAATGTGGATTTAGTTCGTGGATTGTGCCAACCTGGGTGATACACACGTGCAGTTAAATGAAGGGCGGAGGGATCAATGGCTCCTTGAGCATTGCCATTCTAGTTGGGTATCATCATTTCTGAACGTGGGAGCAGGGTGCAGCTGCCTCAGCTTGTTCCCTGCTTTACCTGTCAAGGCTCCTTTCCGGCAAGACATCCCTGACCCGAAGACACGTGGAACTACCCAGAGGAATCCCGGGTTGTTGGAGTAGCCGGGAAGAGATATGCTGACATATGCACTGCCCACGTTACTCTGCTTACACATCCTCTGTCTTGGATCTCCTCCTTCACCAGCAACATGTCGTCTGTTTTGAAAGATGGAGGAGGATAATGCAATTGTTTTGGACATGTGGGTTAATGGGTTATTGTCGGACTTGTGGGTTTGGACCACACTGCTTTCGGATGTCTGCTTGATGAACACTTAACCTTTATATATGAGTCTCATGAAGACATGAGTTTCTGTGCCCCTGTTTCTCTATGAGAGCCAGAGTCACAAATAGGATACCTAGCAGTGGGGCAATGGAAAAACTCATTTTAAGATGGAGAGTAGCTATTTGTTTCACCTTGCCCTTGTGGTAATTCTTCTTCCTTGTCTATCCAGAGGTCAGACAAAGCCACCCTTTACTCGGTTGTTTTCTGGGGAAACTATGGGTAGTGGGAAAAATGAATGATTGTGAGCCCACTTGCTTTGAGTCACCAAAATGGGGTTACTTTCGCTGGGTTTAGAACACCTCTTGGAAGACAGCTGTGCTGTGAAATAGATGCGCATCAGTGCTTTCGTGAACTCAGGAACCATAAGTCTTTGCTAGAAGTTAAAAAAAAAATCTGGGAGTAGGGAGAAAACATCTCCCAGGGACTGTGTGTAAAAGAGAGAATGTGAGCAGGCTGAATTGCTTCCTGGGTAACCTCGGGGATCTACATATGGAGTGGAGGTCAGAGAAATGCAGCAATAAAAGGAATGCTTGCGTATGGGCACGGATACCTGTGGATTTGGTTTACCTGAAAAGGAGAACACGAGGGTGACTCGAGTAAAGTTCACCATGTGCATCAGGACCCCAGGCTTGTTGAATAGTGGCGAGAGGCCATGGTCTACAAGCAAGGTGACCGGTGGATACCCCATGAAGGCTGAGCGAGGTCCCCGGTACGGGTCGACAGCACACCAGAGGACGATATTGGAGACTGTGAACTGGTGCCTAAGCGTGCTGACTTTATGCACGGCCTGTCCGGCTTTGATTTTGCCGATGGACACAGACTGTGAAAGGTTCCTATTAGAATGAAGATTTCTTCATGGAGAGCAATCAGTGTTTCCGCTGAGCACTGGTTTTATATTAGTGGGACATACATAAAGTGAATAGCTAAAACTAGGGGTATAAAGGCACAGAGCAGTTGGCTTACAAACTTTCGGAGTGGGGGAACATTCCATAAGGCTTTGAATTAAGTTCCTGATGTTGCTTAGTTCCATGTTGGGGTTAAAGAATTTTGAACGGTTGCCAGGTTAACAAATGTGGATTTAGTTCGTGGATTGTGCCAACCTGGGTGATACACACGTGCAGTTAAATGAAGGGTGGAGGGATCAATAGCTCCTTGAGCATTGCCATTCTAGTTGGGTCTCTTCTTTTCTGAACGTGGGAGCAGGGTGCAGCTGCCTCAGCTTGTTCCCTGCTTTAGCTGTCAAGGCTCCTTTCCGGCAAGACGTCCCTGAGCCGAAGACACATGTACTTACCCAAAGGAAGCCCGGGTTGTTGGAGTAGCCGTGCAGAGATATGCTGATATATCCACAGACCACGCGGCTCTGCTTACACATTCACTGCCTCGGCCCCCCTCTTTCAGCCTGCAACATGTCGTCTGTTTTGAGAGATGGAGGAGGACATTGCAATTGGTTTCGACATGTGGGTTAATGAGTTAATGTCGGACTTGTGGGTTTGGACCACACTGCTTTCAGATGTCTGCTTGATGAACACTTAACCTTTATATATGAGTCTCACTTAGACATGAGTTTCTGTGCCCCTGTTTCTCTACGAGAGCCAGAGTCACAAATAGGATACCTAGCAGTGGGGCAATGGAAAAACTCATCTTAAGATGGAGAGTAGCTATTTGTTTGACTTTGCCCTCATGGTAATTTTTCTTCCTTGTCTATCCAGAGGTCAGACAAAGCCACCCTTTACTCGGTTGTTTTCTGGGGAAAATATGGGAAGTGGGAAAAATGAAAGTTTGTAAGCCCACATGCTTAGAGCCACCAAAATTGGGTGATCTTTAGCTGGGTTAAGCTACCTCTGGGATGCGTGCTGTGCAGTGAATTAGATGCCCACCAGTGCTTTCGTGTACTCAGGAACCAAAAGCCTTTGCCAGAAGTTAAAATAAAATCTGAGAGTAGGGAGAAAACATCTCCCTGGACCGTGTGTTAAAGAGAGTCTGTGAGCAGGCTGAACTGCTTGCTGGGCGACCACGTGGAGCTTCATATGGAGTGGAGGTCGGAGAACTGCAGCAATAAAAGGACTGCTTGTGTATGGGCCCAGATACCTGTGGATTTGGTTTACCTGAAAAGGAGAAAAAGAGGGTGATTCGACTAAATTTCACCATGTCGCATCAGGAGCCCAGGCTTGTTGAACATTAGCGATAGCCCATGGTCTACAAGCAAGGAGACCGGTGGACACCCCGTGGAGGCTGAGTGAGGTAGCTGGCACGGGTCGACCAGAAGCGCACCATAGGGCGATATTGGAGACTGTGAACTGGTGCCTAAGAGTGCTGACTTTATGCACGGCCTGTACGGGTTTGATTTTGCCGATGGACATAGACTTTGAAAGGTTCCTATTGGAATGAATATTTCTTCATAGCGAGCAATGATTGTTTCTTCTGAGCACTGGTTTTATATTAGTGGGCCATAGACAAAGTGGATAGCTAACATTTGGTGTATAAAGGCACAGAGTAGTTGGCTTACAAACTTTCCGAGTGGGGGAACATTCCATAAGTTTTAGAATTAAGGTCTGATGTAACTTAATTCCATGTTGGGTTTAAAGAATTTTGAACGGGTGCCTGGTTAGCAAATGTGAATTTAGTTCGTGGATTGTGCCAACCTGGGCGATACACACGTGCGGTTAAAGGAAGGGTGGAGTGATCAATGGCTCCTTGATCATTGCCATTCTAGTTGGGTCTCTTCATTTCTGAATGTGGGAGCAGGGTGCAGCTGACTCAGCTTGTTCCCTGCTTTAGCTGTCAAGGCTCCTTTCTGGCAAGACGTCCCTGAGCCGAAGACACATGGACCTACAAAGAGGAAACCCGGGCTGCTGGAGTAGCCATGCAGAGATATGCTGACATATCCACTGCCCAGGCTGCTCTGCTTACACATTCACTGCCTGGGCTATCCTCCTTCAGCCAGCAACATGTCGAATGTTTTGAAAGATGGAGGAGGACATTGCAATTGGTGTTGGACATGAGGGTTAATGGGTTATTGTCGGACTTGTGGGTTTGGACCACATTGCTTTCGGATGTCTGCTTGATGAACACTTAACCTTGATATATGAGTCTCACGTAGACATGAGTTTCTGTGTCCCTGTTTCTCTACGAGAGCCAGAGTCACAAATAGGATACCTAGCAATGGGGCAATGGAAAAACTCATCTTAAGATGGAGAGTAGCTATTTGTTTGACCTTGCCTTATGGTAATTCTACTTCCTTGTCTATCCAGAAGTCAGACAAAGTTACCCTGTACTCGGTTGTTTTCTGGGGAAACTATGGAAAGGTGGAAAAATGAAAGTTTGTAAGCCCACTTGCTTTGAACCACTAAAATGGGGTTATCTTTAGCTGGGTTTAGACCACCTCTGGGTAGACAGCTATGCAGTGAAATAGATGCCCACCAGTGCTTTCGTGAACTCAGGAACCATAAGCCTTTGCCAGAAATTAAAAAAACATCTGGGAGTAGGGAGAAAACATCTCCCAGGGACTGCGTGTTAAAGAGAGACTGTGAGCAGGCTGAATTGCTTTCTGGGTGACCTTGGGGTTTCTACATATGGAGTGGAGGTCGGAGAAATGCAGCAATAAAAGGACTGCTTGCGTATGGGCACGGATACCTGTGGATTTGGTTTACCTGAAAAGGAGAACACGAGGGTGACTCGAGTAAAGTTCACCATGTGCATCAGGACCCCAGGCTTGTTGAATAGTGGCGAGAGCCCATGGTCTACAAGCAAGGTGACCGGTGGATACCCCATGAAGGCTGAGCGAGGTCCCCGGTACGGGTCGACAAGAAGCACACCAGAGGACGATATTGGAGACTGTGAACTGGTGCCTAAGAGTGCTGATTTTATGCACGGCGTGTCCGGCTTTGATTTTGCCGATGGACACAGACTTTGAATGGTTCCTATTGGAATGAAGATTTCTTCATGGCGAGCAATGATATTTCCTCTGAGCACTTGTTTTATATTTTGGGCCATAGATAAAGTGAATAGCTAAAATTTGGCGTATGATGGCACAGAGTAGTTGGCTTACAATCTTTCTGAGTGGGGAAACATTCCATAAGTTTTAGAATTAAGGTCCTGGTGTTACTTAATTCCATGTTGTGGTTAAAGAATTTTGAACGGGTGCCAGGTTCGCAAATGTGGATTTAGTTCGTGGATTGTGCCAACCTGGGCGATACACACGTGGGGTTAAATGAAGGGCGGAGGGATCAAGGGCTCCTTGAGCATTGCCATTCTAGTTTGGTCTCTTCTTTTCTGAACGTGGGAGCAGGGTGCAGCTGCCTCAGCTTGTTCCCTGCTTTAGCTGTCAAGGCTCCTTTCCGGCAAGACGTCCCTGAGCCGAAGACACATGTACTTACCCAAAGGAAGCCCGGGTTGTTGGAGTAGCCGTGCAGAGATATGCTGATATATCCACAGACCACGCGGCTCTGCTTACACATTCACTGTCTCGGTCCCCCTCCTTCAGCCTGCAACATGTCGTCTGTTTTGAAAGATGGAGGAGGACATTGCAATTGGTTTCGACATGTGGGTTAATGTCTGACTTGTGGATTTGGACCACATTGCTTTCAGATGTCTGCTTGATGAACACTTAACCTTTATATATGAGTCTCACTTAGACATGAGTTTCTGTGCCCCTGAATCTCTGCGAGAGCCAGAGTCACAAATAGGATACCTAGCAGTGGGGCAATTGAAAAACTCATCTTAATATGGAGAGTAGCTATTTGTTTGACTTTGCCCTCATGGTAATTCTTCTTCCTTGTCTATCCAGAGGTCAGACAAAGCCACCCTTTACTCGGTTGTTTTCTGGGGAAAATATGGGAAGTGGGAAAAATGAAAGTTTGTAAGCCCACATGCTTAGAGCCACCAAAATTGGGTGATCTTTAGCTGGGTTAAGCTACCTCTGGGATGCGTGCTGTGCAGTGAATTAGATGCCCACCAGTGCTTTCGTGTACTCAGGAACCAAAAGCCTTTGCCAGAAGTTAAAATAAAATCTGAGAGTAGGGAGAAAACATCTCCCTGGACTGTGTGTTAAAGAGAGTCTGTGAGCACGCTGAATTGCTTGCTGGGTGACCACGTGGATCTTCATATGGAGTGGAGGTCGGAGAACTGCAGCAATAAAAGGACTGTTTGTGTATGGGCCCAGATACCTGTGGATTTGGTTTACCTGAAAAGTAGAAAAAGAGGGTGATTCGACTAAAGTTCACCACGTCGCATCAGGAGCCCAGGCTTGTTGAACATTAGCGAGAGCCCATGGTCTCCAAGCAAAGAGACCAGTGGACACCCCGTGGAGTCTGAGTGAGGTAGCTGGCACGGGTCTACCAGAAGCCCACCATAGGGCGATATTGGAGACTGTTAACTGGTGCCTAAGAGTGTTGACTTTATGCACGGCCTCTCGGGCTTTGATTTTGCCGATGAACACAGACTTTGAAAGGTTCCTATTGGAATGAAGATTTCTTCATAGCGAGCATTGATTGTTTCTTCTGAGCACTGGTTTTATATTAGTGGGCCATAGACAAAGTGGATAGCTAAAATTTGGTGTATAAAGGCACAGAGTAGTTGGCTTACAAACTTTCCGAGTGGGGGAACATTCCATAAGTTTTAGAATTAAGGTCTGATGTAACTTAATTCCATGTTCGGTTTAAAGAATTTTCAACGGGTGCCTGGTTCGCAAATGTGAATTTAGTTCGTGGATTGTGCCAACCTGGGCGATACACACGTGCGGTTAAATGAAGGGTGGAGTGATCAATGGCTCCTTGATCATTGCCATTCTAGTTGGGTCTCTTCATTTCTGAATGTGGGAGCAGAGTGCAGCTGACTCAGCTTGTTCCCTGCTTTAGCTGTCAAGGCTCCTTTCTGGCAAGAAGTCCCAGAGCCAAAGACACATGGACCTACAAAGAGGAAACCCGAGCTGCTGGAGTAGCCATGCAGAGATATGCTGACATATCCACTGCCCAGGCTGCTCTGCTTACACATTCACTGCCTGGGCTCTCCTCCTTCAGCCAGCAACATGTCGAATGTTTTGAAAGATGGAGGAGGACATTGCAATTGGTGTTGGACATGTGGGTTAATGGGTTATTGTCGGACTTGTGGGTTTGGACCACATTGCTTTCGGATGTCTGCTTGATGAACACTTAACCTTGATATATGAGTCTCACTTAGACATGAGTTTCTGTGTCCCTGTTTCTCTATGAGAGCCAGAGTCACAAATAGGATACCTAGCAGTGGGGCAATGGAAAAACTCATCTTAAGATGGAGAGTAGCTATTTGTTTTACCTTGCCTCATGGTAATTCTACTTCCTTGTCTATCCAGAAGTCAGTCAAAGCTACCCTGTACTCGGTTGTTTTCTGGGGAAACTATGGAAAGGTGGAAAAATGAAAGTTTGTAAGCCCACTTGCTTTGAACCACTAAAATGGGGTTATCTTTAGCTGGGTTTAGACCACCTCTGGGTAGACAGCTATGCAGTGAAATAGATGCCCACCAGTGCTTTCGTGAACTCAGGAACCATAAGCCTTTGCCAGAAGTTAAAAAAACATCTGGGAGTAGGGAGAAAACATCTCCCAGGGACTGCGTGTTAAAGAGAGACTGTGAGCAGGCTGAATTGCTTTCTGGGTGACCTCGGGGATCTACATATGGAGTGGAGGTCGGAGAAATGCAGCAATAAAAGGACTGCTTGCGTATGGGCACGGATACCTGTGGATTTGGTTTACCTGAAAAGGAGAACACGAGGGTGACTCGAGTAAAGTTCACCATGTGCATCAGGACCCCAGGCTTGTTGAATAGTGGCGAGAGCCCATGGTCTACAAGCAAGGTGACCGGTGGATACCCCATGAAGGCTGAGCGAGGTCCCCGGTACGGGTCGACAAGAAGCACACCAGAGGACGATATTGGAGACTGTGAACTGGTGCCTAAGAGTGCTGACTTTATGCACGGCGTGTCCGGCTTTGATTTTGCCGATAGACACAGACTTTGAATGGTTCCTATTGGAATGAAGATTTCTTCATGGCGAGCAATGATATTTCCTCTGAGCACTTGTTATATATTTTGGGCCATAGATAAAATGAATAGCTAAAATTTGGCGTATGATGGCAGAGAGTAGTTGGCTTACAAACTTTCTGAGTGGGGAAACATTCCATAAGTTTTAGAATTAAGGTCCTGGTGTTACTTAATTCCATGTTGTGGTTAAAGAATTTTGAACGGGTGCCAGGTTCGCTATTGTGGATTTAGTTCGTGGATTGTGCCAACCTGGGCGATACGCATGTGCGGTTAAATCAAGGGCAGAGGGATCAATGGCTCCTTGAGCATTGCCATTCTTGTTGGGTCTCTTCATTTCTGAACATGGGAGCAGGGTGCAGCTGCCTCACCTTGTTCCCTGCTTTAGCTGACAAGGCTCCTTCCCGGCAAGACGTCCCTGAGCCGAAGACACATGGACCTACCCAGAGGAAGCCCGGGCTGTAGGAGTAGCCGTGTAGAGATATGCTGACATATCCACTGCCCACGCTCTTCTGCTTACACATTCACTGCATCGTCTCTCCTCCTTCAGCCAGCAACATGTCATCTGTTTTGAAAGATGGAGGAGGACACTGCAATTGTTGTTAGACATGTGGGTTAATGGGTTAATGTCGGACTTGGGGGTTTGGACCACACTGCTTTGAGATGTCTGCTTGATGAACACTTAACCTTTATATATGAGTCTCACTTAGACATGAGTTTCTGTGCCCCTGTTTCTCTACGAGAGCCAGAGTCACAAATAGGATACCTAGCAGTGGGGCAATGGAAAAACTCATCTTAAGATGGAGAGTAACTATATGTTTGACCTTGCCCTCATGGTAATTCTTCTTCCTTGTCGATCCAGAGGTCAGACAAAGCCACCCTTTACTCGGTTGTTTTCTGGGGAAACTAGGGTAAGGAGGAAAAATGAAAGTTTGTAAGCCCATTTGCTTGAACCACCAAAATGGGGTGATCTTTAGCTGGGTTTTGACCACCTCTGGGAAGACAGGTATGCAGTGAAATAGATGCCCACCAGTTCTTTGGTGTACTCAGGAATCATAAGACTTGGCCAGAAGTAAAAAAAAAATATCTGGGATTAGGGAGAAAACATCTCCCTGGGAGTGTGTGTTAAAGAGAGCCTGTGAGCAGGCTGAATTGCTTGCTGGGTGTCCACGTGGATCTACATATGGTGTGGAGGTCGGAGAAATGCAGCAATAACAGGATTGCTTGCGTATGGGCACGGATACCAGTGGATTTGTTTACCTGTAAAGGGGAACAAAAGGGTGACTCGAGGAATATTCACCACGTCGCATCAGGAGCCCAACTAGTTGAATAGTGGCAAGAGCCCATGGTCTACAAGCAAGGTGACCGGTGGACACCCCGTGGAGGCTGAGTGAGGTAGCCGGCACGGGTCGACCAGAAGCCCACCAGAGGGCGATATTGGAGACTGTGAACTGGTGCCTAAGAGTGCTGACTTTATGCACGGCCTGTCCGGCTTTGATTTTGCCGATGGACACAGACTGTGAAAGGTTCCTATTAGAATAAAGATTTCTTCATGGCGAGCAATGATTGTTTCCTCTGAGCACTGGTTTTATATTACTGGGCCATACATAAAGTGAATAGCTAAAATTAGGGGTATAAAGGCACAGAGCAGTTGGCTTACAAACTTTCGGAGTGGGGGAACATTCCATAAGGCTTTGAATTAAGGTCCTGATGTTACTTAATTCCATGTTGGGGTTAAAGAATTTTGAACGGGTGCCAGGTTCACAAATGTGGATTTAGTTCGTGGATTGTGCCAACCTGGGTGATACACACGTGCGGTGAAATGAAGGGTGGAGTGATCAATGGCTCCTTGATCATTGCCATTCTAGTTGGGTCTCTTCATTTCTGAATGTGGGAGCAGGGTGCAGCTGACTCAGCTTGTTCCCTGCTTTAGCTGTCAAGGCTCCTTTCTGGCAAGAAGTCCCAGAGCCGAAGACACATGGACCTACAAAGAGGAAACCCGAGCTGCTGGAGTAGCCATGCAGAGATATGCTGACATATCCACTGCCCAGGCTGCTCTGCTTACACATTCACTGCCTGGGCTCTCCTCCTTCAGCCAGCAACATGTCGAATGTTTTGAAAGATGGAGGAGGACATTGCAATTGGTGTTGGACATGTGGGTTAATGGGTTATTGTCGGACTTGTGGGTTTGGACCACATTGCTTTCGGATGTCTGCTTGATGAACACTTAACCTTGATATATGAGTCTCACTTAGACATGAGTTTCTGTGTCCCTGTTTCTCTATGAGAGCCAGAGTCACAAATAGGATACCTAGCAGTGGGGCAATGGAAAAACTCATCTTAAGATGGAGAGTAGCTATTTGTTTTACCTTGCCTCATGGTAATTCTACTTCCTTGTCTATCCAGAAGTCAGTCAAAGCTACCCTGTACTCGGTTGTTTTCTGGGGAAACTATGGAAAGGTGGAAAAATGAAAGTTTGTAAGCCCACTTGCTTTGAACCACTAAAATGGGGTTATCTTTAGCTGGGTTTAGACCACCTCTGGGTAGACAGCTATGCAGTGAAATAGATGCCCACCAGTGCTTTCGTGAACTCAGGAACCATAAGCCTTTGCCAGAAGTTAAAAAAACATCTGGGAGTAGGGAGAAAACATCTCCCAGGGACTGCGTGTTAAAGAGAGACTGTGAGCAGGCTGAATTGCTTTCTGGGTGACCTCGGGGATCTACATATGGAGTGGAGGTCGGAGAAATGCAGCAATAAAAGGACTGCTTGCGTATGGGCACGGATACCTGTGGATTTGGTTTACCTGAAAAGGAGAACACGAGGGTGACTCGAGTAAAGTTCACCATGTGCATCAGGACCCCAGGCTTGTTGAATAGTGGCGAGAGCCCATGGTCTACAAGCAAGGTGACCGGTGGATACCCCATGAAGGCTGAGCGAGGTCCCCGGTACGGGTCGACAAGAAGCACACCAGAGGACGATATTGGAGACTGTGAACTGGTGCCTAAGAGTGCTGACTTTATGCACGGCGTGTCCGGCTTTGATTTTGCCGATAGACACAGACTTTGAATGGTTCCTATTGGAATGAAGATTTCTTCATGGCGAGCAATGATATTTCCTCTGAGCACTTGTTATATATTTTGGGCCATAGATAAAGTGAATAGCTAAAATTTGGCGTATGATGGCACAGAGTAGTTGGCTTACAAACTTTCTGAGTGGGGAAACATTCCATAAGTTTTAGAATTAAGGTCCTGGTGTTACTTAATTCCATGTTGTGGTTAAAGAATTTTGAACGGGTGCCAGGTTCGCTATTGTGGATTTAGTTCGTGGATTGTGCCAACCTGGGCGATACGCATGTGCGGTTAAATCAAGGGCAGAGGGATCAATGGCTCCTTGAGCATTGCCATTCTTGTTGGGTCTCTTCATTTCTGAACATGGGAGCAGGGTGCAGCTGCCTCACCTTGTTCCCTGCTTTAGCTGACAAGGCTCCTTCCCGGCAAGACGTCCCTGAGCCGAAGACACATGGACCTACCCAGAGGAAGCCCGGGCTGTTGGAGTAGCCGTGTAGAGATATGCTGACATATCCACTGCCCACGCTCTTCTGCTTACACATTCACTGCATCGTCTCTCCTCCTTCAGCCAGCAACATGTCATCTGTTTTGAAAGATGGAGGAGGACACTGCAATTGTTGTTAGACATGTGGGTTAATGGGTTAATGTCGGACTTGGGGGTTTGGACCACACTGCTTTGAGATGTCTGCTTGATGAACACTTAACCTTTATATATGAGTCTCACTTAGACATGAGTTTCTGTGCCCCTGTTTCTCTACGAGAGCCAGAGTCACAAATAGGATACCTAGCAGTGGGGCAATGGAAAAACTCATCTTAAGATGGAGAGTAACTATATGTTTGACCTTGCCCTCATGGTAATTCTTCTTCCTTGTCGATCCAGAGGTCAGACAAAGCCACCCTTTACTCGGTTGTTTTCTGGGGAAACTAGGGTAAGGAGGAAAAATGAAAGTTTGTAAGCCCATTTGCTTGAACCACCAAAATGGGGTGATCTTTAGCTGGGTTTTGACCACCTCTGGGAAGACAGGTATGCAGTGAAATAGATGCCCACCAGTTCTTTGGTGTACTCAGGAATCATAAGACTTGGCCAGAAGTAAAAAAAAAATATCTGGGATTAGGGAGAAAACATCTCCCTGGGAGTGTGTGTTAAAGAGAGCCTGTGAGCAGGCTGAATTGCTTGCTGGGTGTCCACGTGGATCTACATATGGTGTGGAGGTCGGAGAAATGCAGCAATAACAGGATTGCTTGCGTATGGGCACGGATACCAGTGGATTTGTTTACCTGTAAAGGGGAACAAAAGGGTGACTCGAGGAATATTCACCACGTCGCATCAGGAGCCCAACTAGTTGAATAGTGGCAAGAGCCCATGGTCTACAAGCAAGGTGACCGGTGGACACCCCGTGGAGGCTGAGTGAGGTAGCCGGCACGGGTCGACCAGAAGCCCACCAGAGGGCGATATTGGAGACTGTGAACTGGTGCCTAAGAGTGCTGACTTTATGCACGGCCTGTCCGGCTTTGATTTTGCCGATGGACACAGACTGTGAAAGGTTCCTATTAGAATAAAGATTTCTTCATGGCGAGCAATGATTGTTTCCTCTGAGCACTGGTTTTATATTACTGGGCCATACATAAAGTGAATAGCTAAAATTAGGGGTATAAAGGCACAGAGCAGTTGGCTTACAAACTTTCGGAGTGGGGGAACATTCCATAAGGCTTTGAATTAAGGTCCTGATGTTACTTAATTCCATGTTGGGGTTAAAGAATTTTGAACGGGTGCCAGGTTCACAAATGTGGATTTAGTTCGTGGATTGTGCCCACCTGGGTGATACACACGTGCAGTTAAATGAAGGGCGGAGGGATAAATGGCTCCTTGAGCATTGCCATTCTAGTTGGGTCTCTTCATTTCTGAACGTGGGAGCAGGGTGCAGCTGCCTCAGCTTGTTCCCTGCTTTAGCTGTCAAGGCTCCTTTCCGGCAAGATGTCCCTGAGCCGAAGACACATGTACTTACCCAAAGGAAGCCCGGGTTGTTGGAGTAACCGTGCAGAGATATGCTGATATATCCACAGACCATGCGGCTCTGCTTACACAATCACTGTCTCGGCCCCCCTCCTTCAGCCTGCAACATGTCGTCTGTTTTGAAAGATGGAGGAGGACATTGCAATTGGTTTCGACATGTGGGTTAATGGGTTAATGTCGGACTTGTGGGTTTGGACCACACTGCTTTCAGATGTCTGCTTGATGAACACTTAACCTTTATATATGAGTCTCACTTAGACATGAGTTTCTGTGCCCCTGTTTCTCTATGAGAGCCAGAGTCACAAATAGGATACCTAGCAGTGGGGCAATGGAAAAACTCATCTTAAGATGGAGAGTAGCTATTTGTTTGACTTTGCCCTCATGGTAATTCTTCTTCCTTGTCTATCCAGAGGTCAGAAAAAGTCACCCTTTACTCGGTTGTTTTCTAGGGAAAATATGGGAAGTGAGAAAAATGAAAGTTTGTAAGCCCACATGCTTAGAGCCACCAAAATTGGGTGATCTTTAGCTGGGTTAAGCTACCTCTGGGAAGACTGCTGTGCAGTGAATTAGATGCCCACCAGTGCTTTCGTGTACTCAGGAACCAAAAGCCTTTGCCAGAAGTTAAAATAAAATCTGAGAGTAGGGAGAAAACTACTCCCTGGACTGTGTGTTAAAGAGAGCCTGTGAGCAGGCTGAATTGCTTGCTGGGTGACCACGTGGATCTTCATATGGAGTGGAGGTCGGAGAACTGCAGCAATAAAAGAACTGCTTGTGTATGGCCCAGATACTAGTGGATTTGGTTTACCTGAAAAGGAGAAAAAGAGGGTGATTCGACTAAAGTTCCCCACGTTGCATCAGGAGCCCAGGCTTGTTGAACATTAGCGAGAGCCAATGGTCTACAAGCAAGGAGACCGGTGGACACCCCGTGGAGGCTGAGTGAGGTAGCTGGCACGGGCCGACCAGAAGCCTACCATAGGGCGATATTGGAGACTGTGAACTGGTGCCTAAGAGTGCTGACTTTATGCACGGCATGTCCGGCTTTGATTTTGCCGATGGACACAGACTTTGAAAGGTTCCTATTGGAATGAAGATTTCTTCATAGCGAGGAATGATTGTTTCCTCTGAGCACTGGTTTTATATTAGTGGGCCATAGATAAAGTGGATAGCTAAAATTTGGCGTATAAAGGCACAGAGTAGTTGGCTTACAAACTTTCCGAGTGGGGGAACATTCCATAAGTTTTAGAATTAAGGTCTGATGTAACTTAATTCCATGTTGGGTTTAAAGAATTTTGAACGGGTGCCTGGTTAGCAAATGTGAATTTAGTTCGTGGATTGTGCCAACCTGGGCGATACACACGTGCGGTTAAAGGAAGGGTGGAGTGATCAATGGCTCCTTGATCATTGCCATTCTAGGTGGGTCTCTTCATTTCTGAATGTGGGAGCAGGGTGCAGCTGACTCAGCTTGTTCCCTGCTTTAGCTGTCAAGGCTCCTTTCTGGCAAGACGTCCCTGAGCCGAAGACACATGGACCTACAAAGAGGAAACCCGGGCTGCTGGAGTAGCCATGCAGAGATATGCTGACATATCCACTGCCCAGGCTGCTCTGCTTACACATTCACTGCCTGGGCTATCCTCCTTCAGCCAGCAACATGTCGAATGTTTTGAAAGATGGAGGAGGACATTGCAATTGGTGTTGGACATGAGGGTTAATGGGTTATTGTCGGACTTGTGGGTTTGGACCACATTGCTTTCGGATGTCTGCTTGATGAACACTTAACCTTGATATATGAGTCTCACGTAGACATGAGTTTCTGTGTCCCTGTTTCTCTACGAGAGCCAGAGTCACAAATAGGATACCTAGCAATGGGGCAATGGAAAAACTCATCTTAAGATGGAGAGTAGCTATTTGTTTTACCTTGCCTCATGGTAATTCTACTTCCTTGTCTATCCAGAAGTCAGACAAAGCTACCCTGTACTCGGTTGTTTTCTGGGGAAACTATGGAAAGGTGGAAAAATGAAAGTTTGTAAGCCCACTTGCTTTGAACCACTAAAATGGGGTTATCTTTAGCTGGGTGTAGACCACCTCTAGGTAGACAGCTATGCAGTGAAATAGATGCCCACCAGTGCTTTCGTGAACTCAGGAACCATAAGCCTTTGCCAGAAGTTAAAAAAACATCTGGGAGTTGGGAGAAAACATCTCCCAGGGACTGTGTGTTAAAGAGAGACTGTGAGCAGGCTGAATTGCTTTCTGGGTGACCTCGGGGATCTACATATGGAGTGGAGGTCGGAGAAATGCAGCAATGAAAGGACTGCTTGCGTATGGGCACGGATACCTGTGGATTTGGTTTACCTGAAAAGGAGAAAACGAGGGTGACTCGAGTAAAGTTCACCATGTGCATCAGGACCCCAGGCTTGTTGAATAGTGGCGAGAGCCCATGGTCTACAAGCAAGGTGACCGGTGGATACCCCATGAAGGCTGAGCAAGGTCCCCGGTACGGGTCGACAAGAAGCACACCAGAGGACGATATTGGAGACTATGAACTGGTGCCTAAGAGTGCTGACTTTATGCACGGCGTGTCCGGCTTTGATTTTGCCGATGGACACAGACTTTGAATCTTTCCTATTGGAATGAAGATTTCTTCATGGCGAGCAATGATATTTCCTCTGAGCACTTGTTTTATATTTTGGGCCATAGATAAAGTGAATAGCTAAAATTTGGCGTATGATGGCACAGAGTAGTTGGCTTACAATCTTTGAGTGGGGAAACATTCCATAAGTTTTAGAATTAAGGTCCTGGTGTTACTTAATTCCATGTTGTGGTTAAAGAATTTTGAACGGGTGCCAGATTCGCAAATGTGGATTTAGTTCGTGGATTGTGCCAACCTGGGCGATACACACGTGCGGTTAAATGAAGGGCGGAGTGACAATGGCTCCTTGAGCATTGCCATTCTTGTTGGGTCTCTTCATTTCTGAACATGGGAGCAGGGTGCAGCTGCCTCACCTTGTTCCCTGCTTTAGCTGTCAAGGCTCCTTTCCGGCAAGACGTCCCTGAGCCGAAGACACAAGGACCTACCCAGAGGAAGCCCGGGCTGTTGGAGTAGCCGTGTAGAGATATGCTGACATATCCACTGCCCACGCTGCTCTGCTTACACATTCACTGCCTTGTCTCTCCTCCTTCAGCCAGCAACTTGTAATCTGTTTTGAAAGATGTAGGAGGACACTGCAATTGTTGTTAGACATGTGGGTTAATGGGTTAATGTCGGACTTGGGGGTTTGGACCACACTGCTTTCGGATGTCTGCTTGATGAACACTTAACCTTTATATATGAGTCTCACTTAGACATGAGTTTCTGTGCCCCTGTTTCTCTACGAGAGCCAGAGTCACAAATAGGATACCTAGCAGTGGGGCAATGGAAAAACTCATCTTAAGATGGAGAGTAACTATATGTTTGACCCTGCCCTCATGGTAATTCTTCTTCCTTGTCGATCCAGAGGTCAGACAAAGCCACCCTTTACTCGGTTGTTTTCTGGGGAAACTAGGGTAAGGGGGAAAATGAAAGTTGGTAAGCCCATTTGCTTGAGCCACCAAAATGGGGTGATCTTTAGCTGGGTTTTGACCACCTCTGGGAAGACAGGTATGCAGTGAAATAGATGCCCACCAGGTCTTTGGTGTACTCAGGAATCATAAGACTTGGCCAGAAGTAAAAAAAAAAAATCTGGGAGTAGGGAGAAAACATCTCCCTGGGAGTGAGTGTTAAAGAGAGCCTGTGAGCAGGCTGAATTGCTTGCTGGGTGTCCACGTGGATCTACATATGGTGTGGAGGTCGGAGAAATGCAGCAATAACAGGATTGTTGCGTATGGGCACGGATACCTGTGGATTTGTTTACCTGTAAAGGGGAACACAAGGGTGACTCGAGGAATGTTCACCACGTCGCATCAGGAGCCCAACTAGTTGAATAGTGGCGAGAACCCATGGTCTACAAGCAAGGTGACCGGTGGACACCCCGTGGAGGCTGAGTGAGGTAGCCGGCACGGGTCGACCAGTAGCCCACCAGAGGGCGATATTGGAGACTGTGAACTGGTGCCTAAGAGTGCTGACTTTATGCACGGCCTCTCCGGCTTTGATTTTGCCAATGGACACAGACTGTGAAAGGTTCCTATTAGAATGAAGATTTCTTCATGGCGAGCAATGATTGTTTCCTCTGAGCACTGGTTTTATATTAGTGGGCCATAAATAAAGTGAATAGCTAAAATTAGGGGTATAAAGGCACAGAGCAGTTGGCTTACAAACTTTCGGAATGGGGGAACATTCTATATGGCTTTGAATTAAGGTCCTGATGTTACTTAATTCCATGCTGGGGTTAAAGAATTTTGAACAGGTGCCAGGTTCACAAATGTGGATTTAGTTCGTGGATTGTGCCCACCTCGGTGATACACACGTGCAGTTAAATGAAGGGCGGAGGGATCAATGGCTCCTTGAGCATTGCCATTCTAGTTGGGTCTCTTCTTTTCTGAACGTGGGAGCAGGGTGCAGCTGCCTCAGCTTGTTCCCTGCTTTAGCTGTCAAGGCTCCTTTCCGGCAAAACGTCCCTGAGCCGAAGACACATGTACTTACCCAAAGGAAACCCGGGTTGTTGGAGTAGCCGTGCAGAGATATGCTGATATATCCACAGACCACGCGGCTCTGCTTACACATTCACTGTCTCGGCCCCCCTCCTTCCGCCTGCAACATGTCGTCTGTTTTGAAAAATGGAGGAGGACATTGCAATTGGTCTTGGACATGTGGGTTAATGGGTTAATGTCGGACTTGTGGGTTTGGACCACACTGCTTACAGATGTCTGCTTGATGAACATTTAACCTTTATATATGAGTCTCACTTAGACATGAGTTACTGTGCCCCTGTTTCTCTACGAGAGCCAGAGTCACAAATAGGATACCTAGCAGTGGGGCAATGGAAAAACTCATCTTAAGATGGAGAGTAGCTATTTGTTTGACCTTGCCATTGTGGTAATTCTTCTTCCTTGTCTATCCAGAGGTCAGACAAAGCCACCCTATACTCGGTTGTTTTCTGGGTAAAATATGGGAAGTGGGAAAAATGAAAGTATGTAAGCCCACATGCTTAGAGCCACCAAAATTAGGTGATCTTTAGCTGGGTTAAGCTTCCTCTGGGAAGACAGCTATGCAGTGAAATAGATGCCCACCATTGCTTTGTTGTACTCGGGAACCATAAGTCTTTGCCAGAAGTTAAAAAAATATCTGGGATTAGGGAGAAAACATCTCTCTGGGAGTGTGTGTTAAAGAGAGCCTGTGAGCAGGCTGAATTCCTTGCTGGGTGTCCACGTGTATCTACATATGGTGTGGAGGTCGGAGAAATGCAGCAATAAAAGGACTGCTTGCGTATGGGCACGGATACCTGTGGATTTGTTTACCTGAAAAGGAGAACACAAGGGTGACTCGAGTAAATTCACCAAGTCGCATCAGGAGCCCAACTTGTTGAATAGTGGAGAGAGCCCATGGTCTAAAAGCAAGGTGACCAGTGGACACCCCGTGAAGGCTGAGTGAGGTACCGGCACGGGTCGACCAGAAGCCCACCAGAGGGTGATATTGGGGACTGTGAACTGGTGCCTAAGAGTGCTGACTTTATGCACAGCCAGTCCGGCTTTGATTTTGACGATTAACACAGACTTTGAAAGGTTCCTATTAGAATGAAGATTTCTTCATGGCGAGCAATGATTGTTTCCTCTGAGCACTGGTTTTATATTAGTGGGCCAAAAATAAAGTGAATAGCTAAAATTTGGCGTATAAAGGGACATAGTAGTTGGCTTACAAACATTCTGAGTTGGGGAACATTCCATAAGTTTTAGAACTAAGGTCCTGATGTTACTTAATTCCATGTTGGGGTTAAAGAATTTTGATCGGGTGCCAGGATTGCAAATTTGGATTAACATCATGGATTGTGCCAACCTGGGCGATACACACGTGCGGTTAAATCAAGGGCGGAGGGATCAATGGCTCCTTGAGCATTGCCATTCTAGTTGGGTCTCTTCATTTCTGAACGTGGGAGCAGGGTGCAGCTGCCTCACCTTGTTCCCTGCTTTAGCTGTCAAGGCTCCTTCCCGGCAAGACGTCCCTGAGCCGAAGACTAATGGACCTACCCAGAGGAAGCCCAGGCTGTTGGAGTAGCCGTGTAGAGATATGCTGACAAATCCACTGCACACGCTGCTCTCCTTACACATTCACTGCCTCGTCTCTCCTCCTTCAGACAGCAACATGTCATCTGTATTGAAAGATGGAGCAGGACACTGCAATTGGTGTTAGACATGTGGGTTAATGGGTTAATGTCGGACTTGTGGGTTTGGACCACACTGCTTTCGGATGTCTGCTTGATGAACACTTAACCTTTATATATGAGTCTCACTTAGACGTGATTTTCTGTGCCCCTTTTTCTCTAAGAGAGCCAGAGTCACAAATAGGATACCTAGCAGTGGGGCAATGGAAAAACTCATCTTAAGATGGAGAGTAGCTATTTGTTTGACCTTGCCCTCGTGGTAATTCTTCTTCCTTGTCTATCCAGCGGTCAGACAAAGCCACCCTTTACTCGGTTGTTTTCTGGTGAAACTATGGGAAGTGGGAAAAATGAAAGTTTGTAAGCCGACTTGCTTTGAGCCACCAAAATGGGGTGGTCTTCAGCTGGGTTTAGACCACCTCTGGCAAGACAGCTATGCATTGAAATTGATGCCCACCAGTGCTTTCCTGTACTCTGGAACCATATGTCTTTGCCTGAAGTTAAAAAAAATCTGGGAGTATGGAGAAAACATCTCCCTGGGACTGTGTGTTAAAGAGAGCCTGTGAGCAGGCTGAATTGCTTCCTGAGTGTCCACGTGGATCTACATGTGGTATGGAGGTCGGAGAAAGGCAGCAATAAAAGGACTGCTTGCGAATGGGCACGGATATCTGTGTATTTGGTTTACCTGAAAAGGAGAACACGAGGGTGACTCGAGTAAAGATCACCACGTCGCATCAGGAGCCCAACTTGTTGAATAGTGGCGAGAGCCCATGGTCTACAAGCAAGGTGACCGGTGGATACCCCGTGAAGGCTGAGCGAGGTAACTGGCACGGGTCGACCCGAAGCCCACCAGAGGACGATATTGGAGACTGTGAACTGGTGCCTAAGAGTGCTGAGTTTATGCACGTCCTGTCCAGCTTTGATTTTGCCGATGGGAGACAGACTTTGAATGGTTCCTATTGGAATGAAGATTTCTTCATAGCGAGCAATAATTGTTTCCTCTGAGCACTTGTTTTATATTTTGGGCCATAGATAAAGTGAATAGCTAAATTTTGGCGTATAATGGCACAGAGTAGTTGGCTTACAAACTTTCTGAGTGGGGGAACATTCCATAAGTTTTAGAATTAAGGTCCTGATGTTACTTAATTCCATGTTGGGGTTAAAGACTTTTGAACGGGTGCCAGGTTCGCAAATGTGGATTTAGTTCGTGGATTGTGCCAACGTGGGCGATACACACGTGCTGTTAAATGAAGGGCGGAGTGACAATGGCTCCATGAGCATTGCCATTCTAGTTGGGTCTCTTCATTTCTGAACGTGGGAGCAGGGTGCAGCTGCCTCAGCTTGTTCCCTGCTTTAGCTGTCAAGGCTCCTTTGCGGCAAGACGACCCTGAGCCAAAGACACATGTACTTACCCAAAGGAAGCCCGGGTTGTTGGAGTAGCCGTGCAGAGATATGCTGATATATCCACAGACCACGCGGCTCTGCTTACACATTCACTGTCTCGGCCCCCCTCCTTCAGCCTGCAACATGTCGTCTGTTTTGAAAGATGGAGGAGGACATTGCAATTGGTCTTGGACATGTGGGTTAATGGGTTAATGTCGGACTTGTGGGTTTGGACCACACTGCTTTCAGATGTCTGCTTGATGAACACTTAACCTTTATATATGAGTCTCACTTAGACATGAGTTTCTGTGCCCCTGTTTCTCTACGAGAGCCAGAGTCACAAATAGGATACTTAGCAGTGGGGCAATGGAAAAACTCATCTTAAGATGGAGAGTAGCTATTTGTTTGACCTTGCCATTGTGGTAATTCTTCTTCCTTGTCTATCCAGAGGTCAGACAAAGCCACCCTATTCTCGGTTGTTTTCTGGGTAAAATATGGGAAGTAGGAAAAATGAAAGTTTGTAAGCCCACTTGCCTTGAGCCACCAAAATGGGGTGATCTTTAGCCGGGTTTTGACCACCTCTGGGAAGACAGCTATGCAGTGAAATAGATGCCCACCATTGCTTTGTGGTACTCAGGAACCATAAGTCTTTGCCAGAAGTTAAAAAAATATCTGGGATTAGGGAGAAAACATCTCCCTGGGAGTGTGTGTTAAAGAGAGCCTGTGAGCAGGCTGAATTGCTTGCTGGGTGTCCACGTGTATCTACATATGGTGTGGAGGTCGGAGAAATGCAGCAATAAAAGGACTGCTTGCGTATGGGCATGGATACCTGTGGATTTGTTTACCTGGAAAGGAGAACACAAGGGTGACTCGAGTAAAGTTCACCAAGTCGCATCAGGAGCCCAACTTGTTGAATAGTGGCGAGAGCGCATGGCCTAAAAGCAAGGTGACCAGTGGACACCCCGTGAAGGCTGAGTGAGGTACCGGCACGGGTCGACGAGAAGCCCACCAGAGGGCGATATTGGGGACTGTGACCTGGTGCCTAAGTGTGCTGACTTTATGCACAGCCAGTCCGGCTTTGATTTTGCCCATTAACACAGACTTTGAAAGGTTCCTATTAGAATGAAGATTTCTTCATGGCGAGCAATGATTGTGTCCTCTGAGCACTGGTTTTATATTAGTGGGCCAAAAATAAAGTGAATAGCTAAAATTTGGCGTATAAAGGCACAGAGTAGTTGGCTTACAAACATTCTGAGTCGGGGAACATTCCATAAGTTTTAGAATTAAGGTCCGGATGTTACTTAATTCCATGTTGGGGTTAAAGAATTTTGATCGGGTGCCAGGTTTGCAAATTTGGATTTAGATCATGGATTGTGCCAACCTTGGCGATACACACGTGCGGTTAAATCAAGGGCGGAGGGATCAATGGCTCCTTGAGCATTGCCATTCTAGTTGGGTCTTTTCATTTCTGAACGTGGGAGCAGGGTGCAGCTGCTTCAGCTTCTTACCTGCTTTAGTTGTCAAGGCTCCTTTCCGGCAAGACGTCCTGAACCGAAGACACATGAACCTACACAGAGGAAGCCCGGGCTGTTGGAGTAGCCGTGCAGAGATATGCTGACATATTCACTGCCCACTCGGCTCTGCTTACACATTCACTGCCTCAGCTCTCCTCCTTCAGCCGGCAACATGTCGTCTGTTTTGAAAGATGGAGGAGGACATTGCAATTGGTGTTAGACATGCGGGTTAATGGGTAAATGTCGGACTTGTGGGTTTGGACCACACTGCTTTCGGATGTCTGCTTGATGAACACTTAACCTTTATATATGAGTCTCACTTAGACATGAGTTTCTGTGCCCCTGTTTCTCTACGAGAGCCAGAGTCACAAATAGGATACCTAGCAGTGGGGCAATGGAAAAACTCATCTTAAGATGGAGAGTAGCTATTTGTTTGACCTTGCCCTCATGGTAATTCTTCTTTCTTGTCTATCCAGAGGTCAGACAAAGCCACCCTTTACTCGGTTGTTTTCTGGGGAAACTATGGGAAGTGGTGAAAATGAAAGTTTGTAAGCCCACTAGCTTTGAGCCACCAAAATGGGGTGATCTTCAGCTGGGTTTAGACCACCTCTGGGAAGACAGCTATGCATTGAAACTGATGCCCACCAGTGCTTTCCTGTACTCTGGAACCATATGTCTTTGCCTGAAGTTAAAAAAAATCTGGGAGTATGGAGAAAACATCTCCCTGGGACTGTGTGTTAAAGAGAGCCTGTGAGCAGGCTGAATTGCTTCCTGAGTGTCCACGTGGATCTACATGTGGTATGGAGGTCGGAGAAAGGCAGCAATAAAAGGACTGCTTGCGAATGGGCACGGATATCTGTGTATTTGGTTTACCTGAAAAGGAGAACACGAGGGTGACTCGAGTAAAGATCACCACGTTTCAGGAGCCCAACTTGTTGAATAGTGGCGAGAGCCCATGGTCTACAAGCAAGGTGACCGGTGGATACCCCGTGAAGGCTGAGCGAGGTAACTGGCACGGGTCGACCCGAAGCCCACCAGAGGACGATATTGGAGACTGTGAACTGGTGCCTAAGAGTGCTGACTTTATGCACGGCCTCTCCGGCTTTGATTTTGCTAATGGACACAGACTGTGAAAAGTTCCTATTAGAATGAAGATTTCTTCATGGCGAGCAATGATTGTTTCCTCTGAACACTGGTTTTATATTAGTGGGCCATACATAAAGTGAATAGCTAAAATTAGGGGTATAAAGGCACAGAGCAGTTGGCTTACAAACTTTCGGAATGGGGGAACATTCCATAAGGCTTTGAAGTAAGGTCCTGATGTTACTTAATTTCATGTTGGGGTTAAAGAATTTTGAACGGGTGCCAAGTTCACAAATGTGGATTTAGTTCGTGGATTGTGCCCACCTGGGTGATACACACGTGCAGTTAAATGAAGGGCGGAGGGATCAATGGCTCCTTGAGCATTGCCATTCTAGTTGGGTCTCTTCATTTCTGAACGTGGGAGCAGGGTGCAGCTGCCTCAGCTTGTTCCCTGCTTTAGCTGTCAAGGCTCCTATCCGGCAAGACGTCCCTAAGCCGAAGACACATGTACTTACCCAAAGGAAGCCGGGGTTGTTGGAGTAGCCGTGCAGAGATATGATGAAATATCCACAGACCACGCGGCTCTGCTTACACATTCACTGTCTCGGCCCCCCTCCTTCAGCCTGCAACATGTCGTCTGTTTTGAAAGATGGAGGAGGACATTGCAATTGGTCTTGGACATGTTGGTTAATGGGTTAATGTCGGACTTGTGGGTTTGGACCACACTGCTTTCAGATGTCTGCTTGATGAACACTTAACCTTTATATATGAGTCTCACTTAGACATGAGTTTCTGTGCCCCTGTTTCTCTACGAGAGCCAGAGTCACAAATAGGATACCTAGCAGTGGGGCAATGGAAAAACTCATCTTAAGATGGAGAGTAGCTATTTGTTTGACCTTGCCATTGTGGTAATTCTTCTTCCTTGTCTATCCAGAGGTCAGACAAAGTCACCCTATTCTCGGTTGTTTTCTGGGTAAAATATGGGAAGTGGGAAAAATGAAAGTTTGTAAGCCCACATGATTAGAGCCACCAAAAATGGGTGATCTTTAGCCGGGTATGACCACCTCTGGGAAGACAGCTATGCAGTGAAATAGATGCCCACCAGTGCTTTGTTGTACTCAGGAACCATAAGTCTTTGCCAGAAATTAAAAAAAATATATGGGATTAGGGAGAAAACATCTCCCTGGGAGTGTGTGTTAAAGAGAGCCTGTGAGCAGGCTGAATTGCTTGCTGGGTGTCCACGTGTATCTACATATGGTGTGGAGGTGGGGAAATGCAGCAATAAAAGGACTGCTTGTGTATGGGCACGGATACCTGTGGATTTGGTTTACCTGAAAAGGAGAACACGAGGGTGACTCGAGTAAAGTTCACCACGTCGCATCAGGAGCCCAACTTGTTGAATAGTGGCGAGAGCCCATGGTCTAAAAGCAAGGTGACCAGTGGACACCCCATGAAGGCTGAGTGAGGTACCGGCACGGGTCGACCAGAAGCCCACCAGAGGGCGATATTGGGGACTGTGAACTGGTGCCTAAGAGTGCTGACTTTATGCACAGCCAGTCCGCTTTGATTTTGCCGATTAACACAGACTTTGAAAGGTTCCTATTAGAATGAAGATTTCTTCATGGCGAGCAATGATTGTTTCCTCTGAACACTGGTTTTATATTAGTGGGCCAAAAATAAAGTGAATAGCTAAAATTTGGCGTATAAATGCACAGAGTAGTTGGCTTACAAACATTCTGAGTCGGGGAACATTCCATAAGTTTTAGAATTAAGGTCCTGATGTTACTTAATTCCATGTTGGGGTTAAAGAATTTTGATCGGGTGCCAGGTTTGCAAATTTGGATTTAGTTCATGGATTGTGCCATCCTGGGCGATACACACGTGTGGTTAAATCAAGGGCGGAGGGATCAATGGATCCTTGAGCATTGCCATTCTAGTTGGGTCTTTTCATTTCTGAACGTGGGAGCAGGGTGCTGCTGCCTCAGCTTCTTACCTGCTTTAGTTGTCAAGGCTCCTTTCCGGCAAGACATCCTGAACCGAAGACACATGGACCTACCCAGAGGAAGTTCGGGCTGTTGGAGTAGCCGTGCAGAGATATGCTGACATATTCACTGCCCAAGCGGCTCTGCTTACACATTCACTGCCTCGGATCTCCTCCTTCAGCCGGCAACATGTCGTCTGTTTTGAAAGATGCAGGAGGACATTGCAATTGGTGTTAGACATGCGGGTTAATGGGTAAATGTCGGACTTGTGGGTTTGGACCACACTGCTTTCAGATGTCTGCTTGATGAACACTTAACCTTTATATATGAGTCTCACTTAGACATGAGTTTCTGTGCCCCTGTTTCTCTACGAGAGCCAGAGTCACAAATAGGATACCTAGCAGTGGGGCAATGGAAAAACTCATCTTAAGATGGAGAGTAGCTATTTGTTTGACCTTGCCCTCATGGTAATTCTTTCTTGTCTATCGAGAGGTCAGACAAAGCCACCCTTTACTCGGTTGTTTTCTGGGGAAACTATGGGAAGTGGTGAAAATGAAAGTTTGTAAGCCCACTTGCTTTGAGGCACCAAAATGGGGTGATCTTTAGCTGGGTTTAGACCACCTCTGGGAAGACAGCTATGCAGTGAAATTGATGCCCACCAGTGCTTTCCTGTACTCTGGAACCATATGTCTTTGCCAGAAGTTTAAAAAAATCTGGGAGTAGGGACAAAACATCTCCCAGGGACTGTGTGTTAAAGAGAGACTGTGAGCAGGCTGAATTGCTTCCTGAGTGTCCACGTGGATCTACATGTGGTGTGGAGGTCGGAGAAATGCAGCAATAAAAGGACTGCTTGCATATGGGCACGGATACCTGTGGATTTGGTTTACCTGAAAAGGAGAACACGAGGGTGACTCGAGTAAAGTTCACCACGTCGCATCAGGAGCCCAACTTGTTGAATAGTGGCGAGAGCCCATGGTCTACAAGCAAGGTGACCGGTGGATACCCCGTGAAGGCTGAGCGAGGTGACTGGAACGGGTCGACCCGAAGCCCACCAGAGGACGATATTGGAGACTGTGAACTGGTGCCTAAGAGTGCTGAGTTTATGCACGGCTTGTCCGGCTTTGATTTTGCCGATGGAGACAGACTTTGAATGGTTCCTATTAGAATGAAGATTTCTTCATAGCGAGCAATGATTGTTTCCTCTGAGCACTTGTTTTATATTTCGGGCCATAGATAAAGTGAATAGCTAAATTTTGGCGTATAATGGCACAGAGTAGTTGGCTTACAAACTTTCTGAGTGGGGGAACATTCCATAAGTTTTAGAATTAAGGTCCTGATGTTACTTAATTCCATGTTGGGGTTAAAGAATTTTGATCGGGTGCCATTTTTGCAAATTTGGATTTAGTTCGTGGATTGTGCCAACCTGGGCGATACACACATGCGGTTAAATGAAGGGCGGAGTGATCAATGGCTCCTTGAGCATTGCCATTCTAGTTGGGTCTCTTCATTTCTGAACGTGGGAGCAGGGTGCAGCTGCCTCAGCTTGTTCCCTGCTTTAGCTGTCAAGGATCCTTCCCGGCAAGACGTCCCTGAGCCGAAGACACATGGACCTACCCTGAGGAAGCCCAGGCTGTTGGAGTAGCCGTGTAGAGATATGCTGACATATCCACTGCCCACGCTGCTCTCCTTTCACATTCACTGCCTCGTCTCTCCTCCTTCAGACAGCAACATGTCATCTGTATTGAAAGATGGAGGAGGACACTGCAATTGGTGTTAGACATGTGTGTTAATGGGTTAATGTCGGACTTGTGGGTTTGGACCACACTGCTTTCGGATGTCTGCTTGATGAACACTTAACCTTTATATATGAGTCTCACTTAGACATGATTTTCTGTGCTCCTTTTTCTCTATGAGAGCCAGAGTCACAAATAGGATACCTAGCAGTGGGGCAATGGAAAAACTCATCTTAAGATGGAGAGTAGCTATTTGTTTGACCTTGCCCTCGTGGTAATTCTTCTTCCTTGTCTATCCAGAGGTCAGACAAAGCCACCCTTTACTCGGTTGTTTTCTAGGGATAATATGGGAAGTGGGAAAAATGAAAGTTTGTAAGCCGACTTGCTTTGAGCCACCAAAATGGGGTGATCTTTAGCTGGGTTTACACCACCTCTGGGAAGACAGCTATGCAGTGAAATAGATGCCCACCAGTGCTTTCGTGTACTCAGGAACCATAACACTTGGCCAGAAGTTAAAAAAAAAAATCTGGGATTATGGAGAAAACATCTCCCTGGGACTGTGTGTTAAAGAGAGCCTGTGAGAAGCCTCAATTGCTTGCTGGGTGTCCACGTGGCTCTACATATGGTGTGGAGGTCGGAGAAATGCAGCAATAAAAGGACTGCTTGCGTATGGGCACGGATACCTGTGGATTTGGTTTACCTGAAAAGGAGAACACAAGGGTGACTCGAGTAAAGTTCACCACGTCGCATAAGGAGCCTAACTTGTTGAATAGTGGCGAGAGCCCATGGTCTACAAGCAAGGTGACCAGTGGACACCCCGTGAAGGCTGAGCGAGGCAGCCGGCACGGGTCGACCAGAAGCCCACCATAGGGCGATATAAGGGACTGTGAACTGGTGCCTAAGAGTGCTTACTTTATCCACGGCCTGTCCGTCTTTGATTTTGCCGATGGACACAGACTTTGAAAGGTTCCAATTGGAATGAAGATTTCTTCATAGCGAGCAATGATTGTTTCCTCTGAGCACTGGTTTTATATTAGTGGGCCATACATAAAGTGAATAGCTAAAATTTGGCGTATATAGGCACAGAGTAGTTGGTTTACAAACATTCTGAGTCGGGGAACATTCCATAAGTTTTAGAATTAAGGTCCTGATGTTACTTAATTCCATGTTGGGGTTAAAGAATTTTGATCGGGTGCCAGGTTTGCAAATTTGGATTTAGTTCATGGATTGTGCCAACCTGGGCGATACACACGTGCGGTTAAATCAAGGGCGGAGGGATCAATGGCTCCTTGAGCATTGCCATTCTACTTGGGTCTTTTCATTTCTGAACGTGGGAGCAGGGTGCAGCTGCCTCAGCTTCTTACCTGCTTTAGTTGTCAAGGCTCCTTTCCGGCAAGACGTCCTGAACCGAAGACACATGGACCTACCCAGAGGAAGCCCGTGCTGTTGGAGTATCCGTGCAGAGATATGCTGACATATTCAATGCCCACGCGGCCTGCTTACACATTCATTGCCTCTGCTCTCCTCCTTCAGCCGGCAACATGTCGACTGTTTTGAAAGATGGAGGAGGACATTGCAATTGGTGTTAGACATGCGGGTTAATGGGTAAATGTCGGACTTATGGGTTTGGACCACACTGCTTTCGGATGTCTGCTTGATGAACACTTAACGTTTATATATGAGTCTCACTTAGACATGATTTTCTGTGCCCCTTTTTCTCTACGAGAGCCAGAGTCACTAATAGGATACCTAGCAGTGGGGCAATGGAAAAACTCATCTTAAGATGGAGAGTAGCTATTTGTTTGACCTTGCCCTCGTGGTAATTCTTCTTCCTTGTCTATCCAGAGGTCAGACAAAGCCACCCTTTACTCGGTTGTTTTCTAGGGAAAATATGGGAAGTGGGAAAAATGAAAGTTTGTAAGCCGACTTGCTTTGAGCCACCAAAATGGGGTGATCTTTAGCTGGGTTTACACCACCTCTGGGAAGACAGCTATGCAGTGAAATTGATGCCCACCAGTGCTTTCCTGTACTCTGGAACCATATGTCTTTGCCTGAAGTTTAAAAAAAATCTGGGAGTAGGGACAAAACATCTCCCAGGGACTGTGTGTTAAAGAGAGACTGTGAGCAGGCTGAATTGCTTCCTGAGTGTCCACGTGGATCTACATGTGGTGTGGAGGTCGGAGAAATGCAGCAATAAAAGGACTGCTTGCATATGGGCACGGATACCTGTGGATTTGGTTTACCTGAAAAGGAGAACACGAGGGTGACTCGACTAAAGTTCACCACGAGGCATCAGGAGCCCAACTTGATGAATAGTGGCGAGAGCCCATGGTCAACAAGCAAGGTGACCGGTGGATACCCAGTGAAGGCTGAGCGAGGTAACTGGCACGGGTCGACCCGAAGCCCACCAGAGGACGATATTGGAGACTGTGAACTGGTGCCTAAGAGTGCTGAGTTTATGCACGGCCTGTCCAGCTTTGATTTTGCCGATGGGAGACAGACTTTGAATGGTTCCTATTGGAATGAAGATTTCTTCATAGCGAGCAATGATTGTTTCCTCTGAGAACTTGTTTTATATTTTGGGCCATAGATAAAGTGAATAGCTAAATTTTGGCGTATAGTGGCACAGAGTAGTTGGCTTACAAACTTTCTAAGTGGGGGAACATTCCATAAGTTTTAGAATTAAGGTCCTGATGTTACTTAATTCCATGTTGGGGTTAAAGAATTTTGATCGGGTGCCAGGTTTGCAAATTTGGATTTAGATCCTGTATTGTGCCAACCTGGGCGATACACACGTGCGGTTAAATGAAGGGCGGAGTGATCAATGGCTCCGTGAGCATTGCCATTCTAGTTGGGTCTCTTCATTTCTGAACGTGGGAGCAGGGTGCAGCTGCCTCACCTTGTTCCCTGCTTTAGCTGTCAAGCCTCCTTCCCGGCAAGACGTCCCTGAGCCGAAGACACATGGACCTACCCAGAGGAAGCCCAGGCTGTTGGAGTAGCCGTGTAGAGATATGCTGACATATCCACTGCCCACGCTGCTCTGCTTACACATTCACTGCCTCGTCTCTCCTCCTTCAGACAGCAACATGTCATCTGTAGTGAAAGATGGAGGAGGACACTGCAATTGGTGTTAGACATGTGTGTTAATGGGTTAATGCCGGACTTGTGGGTTTGGACCACACTGCTTTCGTATGTCTGCTTGATGAACGCTTAACGTTTATATATGAGTCTCACTTAGACATGATTTTCTGTGCCCCTTTTTCTCTACGAGAGCCAGAGTCACTAATAGGATACCTAGCAGTGGGGCAATGGAAAAACTCATCTTAAGATGGAGAGTAGCTATTTGTTTGACCTTGCCCTCGTGGTAATTCTTCTTCCTTGTCTATCCAGAGGTCAGACAAAGCCACCCTTTACTCGGTTGTTTTCTAGGGAAAATATGGGAAGTGGGAAAAATGAAAGTTTGTAAGCCGACTTGCTTTGAGCCACCAAAATGGGGTGATCTTTAGCTGGGTTTACACCACCTCTGGGAAGACAGCTATGCAGTGAAATAGATGCCCACCAGTGCTTTCGTGTACTCAGGAACCATAAGACTTGGCCAGAAGTTAAAAAAAAAATCTGGGATTATGGAGAAAACATCTCCCTGGGACTGTGTGTTAAAGAGAGCCTGTGAGCAGCCTGAATTGCTTGCTGGATGTCCACATGGATCTACATATGGTGTGGAGGTCGGAGAAATGCAGCAATAAAAGGATTGCTTGCGTATGGTTACGGATACCTGTGGATTTGGTTTACCTGAAAAGGAGAACACAAGGGTGACTCGAGTAAAGTTCACCACGTCGATAAGGAGCCTAACTTGTTGAATAGTGGCGAGAGCCCATGGTCTACAAGCAAGGTGACCAGTGGACACCCCGTGAAGGCTGAGCGAGGTAGCCGGCACGGGTCGACCAGAAGCCCACCAGAGGGCGATATAGGGGACTGTGAACTTGTGCCTAAGAGTGCTTACTTTATCCACGGCCTGTCCGTCTTTGATTTTGCCGATGGACACAGACTTTGAAAGGTTCCAATTAGAATGAAGATTTCTTCATAGCGAGCAATGATTGTTTCCTCTGAGCACTGGTTTTATATTAGTGGGCAATACATAAAGTGAATAGCTAAAATTTGGCGTATATAGGCACAGAGTAGTTGGCTTACAAACTTTCCGTGGGGGAACATTCCATAAGTTTTAGAATTAAGGTCCTGATGTTACTTAATTCCATGTTGGGGTTAAAGAATTTTGAACGGGTGCCAGGTTCGCAAATGTGGATTTAGTTCGTGGATTGTGCCAACCTGAACGATACACACGTGCGGTTAAATGAAGGGCGGAGTGACAATGGCTCCTTGAGCATTGCCATTCTAGTTGGGTCTCTTCATTTCTGAACGTGGGAGCAGGGTGCAGCTGCCTCAGCTTGTTCCCTGCTTTAGCTGTCAAGGCTGCTTTCCGGCAAGACGTCCCTGAGCCGAAGACACATGTACTTACCCAAAGGAAGCCCGGGTTGTTGGAGTAGCCGTGCAGAGATATGCTGATATATCCACAGACCACGCGGCTCTGCTTACACATTCACTGTCTCGGCCCCCCTCCTTCAGCCTGCAACATGTCGTCTGTTTTGAAAGATGGAGGAGGACATTGCAATTGGTCTTGGACATGTGGGTTAATGGGTTAATGTCGGACTTCTGGGTTTGGACCACACTGCTTTCAGATGTCTGCTTGATGAACACTTAACCTTTATATATGAGTCTCACTTAGACATGAGTTTCTGTGCCCCTGTTTCTCTACGAGAGCCAGAGTCACAAATAGGATTCCTAGCAGTGGGGCAATGGAAAAACTCATCTTAAGATGGAGAGTAGCTATTTGTTTGACCTTGCCATTGTGGTAATTCTTCTTCCTTGTCTATCCAGAAGTCAGACAAAGGAACCCTTTACGCGGTTGTTTTCTAGGGAATATATGGGAAGTGGGAAAAATGAAAGTTTGTAAGCCCACTTGCCTTGAGCCACCAAAATGGGGTGATCTTTAGCCGGGTATGACCACCTCTGGGAAGACAGCTATGCAGTGAAATAGATGCCCACCAGTGCTTTGTTGTACTCAGGAACCATAAGTCTTTGCCAGAAATTAAAAAAAATATCTGGGATTATGGAGAAAACATCTCCCTGGGAGTGTGTGTTAAAGAGAGCCTGTGAGCAGGCTGAATTGCTTGCTGGGTGTCCACGTGTATCTACATATGGTGTGGAGGTGGGGAAATGCAGCAATAAAAGGACTGCTTGCGTATGGGCACGGATACCTGTGGATTTGGTTTACCTGAAAAGGAGAACACGAGGGTGACTCGAGTAAAGTTCACCACGTCGCATCAGGAGCCCAACTTGTTGAATAGTGGCGAGAGCCCATGGTCTAAAAGCAAGGTGACCAGTGGACACCCCATGAAGGCTGAGTGAGGTACCGGCACGGGTCGACCAGAAGCCCACCAGAGGGCGATATTGGGGACTGTGAACTGGTGCCTAAGAGTGCTGACTTTATGCACAGCCAGTCCGCTTTGATTTTACCGATTAACACAGACTTTGAAAGGTTCCTATTAGAATGAAGATTTCTTCATAGCGAGCAATGATTGTTTCCTCTGAGCACTGGTTTTATATTAGTGGGCCAAAAATAAAGTGAATAGCTAAAATTTGGCGTATAAAGGCACAGAGTAGTTGGCTTACAAACATTCTGAGTAGGGGAACATTCCATAAGTTTTAGAATTAAGGTCCTGATGTTACTTAATTCCATGTTGGGGTTAAAGAATTTTGATCGGGTGCCAGGTTTGCAAATTTGGATTTAGTTCATGGATTGTGCCAACCTGGGCGATACACACGTGCGGTTAAATCAAGGGCGGAGGGATCAATGGCTCCTTGAGCATTGCCATTCTAGTTGGGTCTTTTCATTTCTGAACGTGGGAGCAGGGTGCTGCTGCCTCAGCTTCTTACCTGCTTTAGTTGTCAAGGCTCCTTTCCAGCAAGACGTCCTGAACCGAAGACACATGGACCTACCCAGAGGAAGTTCGGGCTGTTGGAGTAGCCGTGTAGAGATATGCTGACATATCCACTGCCCACGCTGCTCTGCTTACACATTCACTGCCTCGTCTCTCCTCCTTCAGACAGCAACATGTCATCTGTATTGAAAGATGGAGGAGGACACTGCAATTGGTGTTAGACATGTGTGTTAATAGGTTAATGTCGGACTTGTGGGTTTGGACCACACTGCTTTCGGATGTCTGCTTGATGAACACTTAACGTTTATATATGAGTCTCACTTAGACATGATTTTCTGTGCCCCTTTTTCTCTACGAGAGCCAGAGTCACTAATAGGATACCTAGCAGTGGGGATATGGAAAAACTCATCTTAAGATGGAGAGTAGCTATTTGTTTGACCTTGCCCTCGTGGTAATTCTTCTTCCTTGTCTATCCAGAGGTCAGACAAAGCCACCATTTACTCGGTTGTTTTCTAGGGAAAATATGGGAAGTGGGAAAAATGAAAGTTTGTAAGCCGACTTGCTTTGAGCCACCAAAATGGGGTGATCTTTAGCTGGGTTTACACCACCTCTGGGAAGACAGCTATGCAGTGAAATAGATGCCCACCAGTGCTTTCGTGTACTCAGGAACCATAAGACTTGGCCAGAAGTTAAAAAAAAAAATCTGGGATTATGGAGAAAACATCTCCCTGGGACTGTGTGTTAAAGAGAGCCTGTGAGCAGCCTGAATTGCTTGCTGGATGTCCACATGGATCTACATATGGTGTGGAGGTCGGAGAAATGCAGCAATAAAAGGATTGCTTGCGTATGGTTACGGATACCTGTGGATTTGGTTTACCTGAAAAGGAGAACACAAGGGTGACTCGAGTAAAGTTCACCACGTCGATAAGGAGCCTAACTTGTTGAATAGTGGCGAGAGCCCATGGTCTACAAGCAAGGTGACCAGTGGACACCCCGTGAAGGCTGAGCGAGGTAGCCGGCACGGGTCGACCAGAAGCCCACCAGAGTGCGATATAGGGGACTGTGAACTTGTGCCTAAGAGTGCTTACTTTATCCACGGCCTGTCCGTCTTTGATTTTGCCGATGGACACAGACTTTGAAAGGTTCCAATTAGAATGAAGATTTCTTCATAGCGAGCAATGATTGTTTCCTCTGAGCACTGGTTGTATATTAGTGGGCAATACATAAAGTGAATAGCTAAAATTTGGCGTATATAGGCACAGAGTAGTTGGCTTACAAACATTCTGAGTGGGGAACATTCCATAAGTTTTAGAATTAAGGTCCTGATGTTACTTAATTCCATGTTGGGGTTAAAGAATTTTGAACGGGTGCCAGGTTCGCAAATGTGGATTTAGTTCGTGGATTGTGCCAACATGAACGATACACACGTACGGTTAAATGAAGGGCGGAGTGACAATGGCTCCTTGAGCATTGCCATTCTAGTTGGGTCTCTTCATTTCTGAACGTGGGAGCAGGGTGCAGCTGCCTCAGCTTGTTCCCTGCTTTAGCTGTCAAGGCTGCTTTCCGGCAAGACGTCCCTGAGCCGAAGACACATGTACTTACCCAAAGGAAGCCCGGGTTGTTGGAGTAGCCGTGCAGAGATATGCTGATATATCCACAGACCACGCGGCTCTGCTTACACATTCACTGTCTAGGCCCCCCTCCTTCAGCCTGCAACATGTCGTCTGTTTTGAAAGATGGAGGAGGACATTGCAATTGGTCTTGGACATGTGGGTTAATGGGTTAATGTCGGACTTGTGGGTTTGGACCACAGTGCTTTCAGATGTCTGCTTGATGAACACTTAACCTTTATATATGAGTCTCACTTAGACATGAGTTTCTGTGCCCCTGTTTCTCTACGAGAGCCAGAGTCACAAATAGGATACCTAGCAGTGGGGCAATGGAAAAACTCATCTTAAGATGGAGAGTAGCTATTTGTTTGACCTTGCCATTGTGGTAATTCTTCTTCCTTGTCTATCCAGAAGTCAGACAAAGCCACCCTTTACGCGGTTGTTTTCTAGGGAATGTATGGGAAGTGGGAAAAATGAAAGTTTGTAAGCCCACTTGCCTTGAGCCACCAAAATGGGGTGATCTTTAGCCGGGTATGACCACCTCTGGGAAGACAGCTATGCAGTGAAATAGATGCCCACCAGTGCTTTGTTGTACTCAGGAACCATAAGTCTTTGCCAGAAATTAAAAAAAATATCTGGGATTATGGAGAAAACATCTCCCTGGGAGTGTGTGTTAAAGAGAGCTTGTGAGCAGCCTGAATTGCTTGCTGGATGTCCACATGGATCTACATATGGTGTGGAGGTCGGAGAAATGCAGCAATAAAAGGATTGCTTGCGTATGGTTACGGATACCTGTGGATTTGGTTTACCTGAAAAGGAGAACACAAGGGTGACTCGAGTAAAGTTCACCACGTCGATAAGGAGCCTAACTTGTTGAATAGTGGCGAGAGCCCATGGTCTACAAGCAAGGTGACCAGTGGACACCCCGTGAAGGCTGAGCGAGGTAGCCGGCACGGGTCGACCAGAAGCCCACCAGAGGGCGATATAGGGGACTGTGAACTTGTGCCTAAGAGTGCTTACTTTATCCACGGCCTGTCCGTCTTTGATTTTGCCGATGGACACAGACTTTGAAAGGTTCCAATTAGAATGAAGATTTCTTCATAGCGAGCAATGATTGTTTCCTCTGAGCACTGGTTGTATATTAGTGGGCAATACATAAAGTGAATAGCTAAAATTTGGCGTATATAGGCACAGAGTAGTTGGCTTACAAACATTCTGAGTGGGGAACATTCCATAAGTTTTAGAATTAAGGTCCTGATGTTACTTAATTCCATGTTGGGGTTAAAGAATTTTGAACGGGTGCCAGGTTCGCAAATGTGGATTTAGTTCGTGGATTGTGCCAACATGAACGATACACACGTACGGTTAAATGAAGGGCGGAGTGACAATGGCTCCTTGAGCATTGCCATTCTAGTTGGGTCTCTTCATTTCTGAACGTGGGAGCAGGGTGCAGCTGCCTCAGCTTGTTCCCTGCTTTAGCTGTCAAGGCTGCTTTCCGGCAAGACGTCCCTGAGCCGAAGACACATGTACTTACCCAAAGGAAGCCCGGGTTGTTGGAGTAGCCGTGCAGAGATATGCTGATATATCCACAGACCACGCGGCTCTGCTTACACATTCACTGTCTAGGCCCCCCTCCTTCAGCCTGCAACATGTCGTCTGTTTTGAAAGATGGAGGAGGACATTGCAATTGGTCTTGGACATGTGGGTTAATGGGTTAATGTCGGACTTGTGGGTTTGGACCACAGTGCTTTCAGATGTCTGCTTGATGAACACTTAACCTTTATATATGAGTCTCACTTAGACATGAGTTTCTGTGCCCCTGTTTCTCTACGAGAGCCAGAGTCACTAATAGGATACCTAGCAGTGGGGCAATGGAAAAACTCATCTTAAGATGGAGAGTAGCTATTTGTTTGACCTTGCCATTGTGGTAATTCTTCTTCCTTGTCTATCCAGAAGTCAGACAAAGCCACCCTTTACGCGGTTGTTTTCTAGGGAATGTATGGGAAGTGGGAAAAATGAAAGTTTGTAAGCCCACTTGCCTTGAGCCACCAAAATGGGGTGATCTTTAGCCGGGTATGACCACCTCTGGGAAGACAGCTATGCAGTGAAATAGATGCCCACCAGTGCTTTGTTGTACTCAGGAACCATAAGTCTTTGCCAGAAATTAAAAAAAATATCTGGGATTATGGAGAAAACATCTCCCTGGGAGTGTGTGTTAAAGAGAGCCTGTGAGCAGCCTGAATTGCTTGCTGGATGTCCACATGGATCTACATATGGTGTGGAGGTCGGAGAAATGCAGCAATAAAAGGATTGCTTGCGTATGGTTACCGATACCTGTGGATTTGGTTTACCTGAAAAGGAGAACACAAGGGTGACTCGAGTAAAGTTCACCACGTCGATAAGGAGCCTAACTTGTTGAATAGTGGCGAGAGCCCATGGTCTACAAGCAAGGTGACCAGTGGACACCCCGTGAAGGCTGAGCGAGGTAGCCGGCACGGGTCGACCAGAAGCCCACCAGAGGGCGATATAGGGGACTGTGAACTTGTGCCTAAGAGTGCTTACTTTATCCACGGCCTGTCCGTCTTTGATTTTGCCGATGGACACAGACTTTGAAAGGTTCCAATTAGAATGAAGATTTCTTCATAGCGAGCAATGATTGTTTCCTCTGAGCACTGGTTGTATATTAGTGGGCAATACATAAAGTGAATAGCTAAAATTTGGCGTATATAGGCACAGAGTAGTTGGCTTACAAACATTCTGAGTGGGGAACATTCCATAAGTTTTAGAATTAAGGTCCTGATGTTACTTAATTCCATGTTGGGGTTAAAGAATTTTGAACGGGTGCCAGGTTCGCAAATGTGGATTTAGTTCGTGGATTGTGCCAACATGAACGATACACACGTACGGTTAAATGAAGGGCGGAGTGACAATGGCTCCTTGAGCATTGCCATTCTAGTTGGGTCTCTTCATTTCTGAACGTGGGAGCAGGGTGCAGCTGCCTCAGCTTGTTCCCTGCTTTAGCTGTCAAGGCTGCTTTCCGGCAAGACGTCCCTGAGCCGAAGACACATGTACTTACCCAAAGGAAGCCCGGGTTGTTGGAGTAGCCGTGCAGAGATATGCTGATATATCCACAGACCACGCGGCTCTGCTTACACATTCACTGTCTAGGCCCCCCTCCTTCAGCCTGCAACATGTCGTCTGTTTTGAAAGATGGAGGAGGACATTGCAATTGGTCTTGGACATGTGGGTTAATGGGTTAATGTCGGACTTGTGGGTTTGGACCACAGTGCTTTCAGATGTCTGCTTGATGAACACTTAACCTTTATATATGAGTCTCACTTAGACATGAGTTTCTGTGCCCCTGTTTCTCTACGAGAGCCAGAGTCACAAATAGGATACCTAGCAGTGGGGCAATGGAAAAACTCATCTTAAGATGGAGAGTAGCTATTTGTTTGACCTTGCCATTGTGGTAATTCTTCTTCCTTGTCTATCCAGAAGTCAGACAAAGCCACCCTTTACGCGGTTGTTTTCTAGGGAATGTATGGGAAGTGGGAAAAATGAAAGTTTGTAAGCCCACTTGCCTTGAGCCACCAAAATGGGGTGATCTTTAGCCGGGTATGACCACCTCTGGGAAGACAGCTATGCAGTGAAATAGATGCCCACCAGTGCTTTGTTGTACTCAGGAACCATAAGTCTTTGCCAGAAATTAAAAAAAATATCTGGGATTATGGAGAAAACATCTCCCTGGGAGTGTGTGTTAAAGAGAGCCTGTGAGCAGCCTGAATTGCTTGCTGGATGTCCACATGGATCTACATATGGTGTGGAGGTCGGAGAAATGCAGCAATAAAAGGATTGCTTGCGTATGGTTACGGATACCTGTGGATTTGGTTTACCTGAAAAGGAGAACACAAGGGTGACTCGAGTAAAGTTCACCACGTCGATAAGGAGCCTAACTTGTTGAATAGTGGCGAGAGCCCATGGTCTACAAGCAAGGTGACCAGTGGACACCCCGTGAAGGCTGAGCGAGGTAGCCGGCACGGGTCGACCAGAAGCCCACCAGAGGGCGATATAGGGGACTGTGAACTTGTGCCTAAGAGTGCTTACTTTATCCACGGCCTGTCCGTCTTTGATTTTGCCGATGGACACAGACTTTGAAAGGTTCCAATTAGAATGAAGATTTCTTCATAGCGAGCAATGATTGTTTCCTCTGAGCACTGGTTGTATATTAGTGGGCAATACATAAAGTGAATAGCTAAAATTTGGCGTATATAGGCACAGAGTAGTTGGCTTACAAACATTCTGAGTGGGGAACATTCCATAAGTTTTAGAATTAAGGTCCTGATGTTACTTAATTCCATGTTGGGGTTAAAGAATTTTGAACGGGTGCCAGGTTCGCAAATGTGGATTTAGTTCGTGGATTGTGCCAACATGAACGATACACACGTACGGTTAAATGAAGTGCGGGGTGACAATGGCTCCTTGAGCATTGCCATTCTAGTTGGGTCTCTTCATTTCTGAACGTGGGAGCAGGGTGCAGCTGCCTCAGCTTGTTCCCTGCTTTAGCTGTCAAGGCTGCTTTCCGGCAAGACGTCCCTGAGCCGAAGACACATGTACTTACCCAAAGGAAGCCCGGGTTGTTGGAGTAGCCGTGCAGAGATATGCTGATATATCCACAGACCACGCGGCTCTGCTTACACATTCACTGTCTAGGCCCCCCTCCTTCAGCCTGCAACATGTCGTCTGTTTTGAAAGATGGAGGAGGACATTGCAATTGGTCTTGGACATGTGGGTTAATGGGTTAATGTCGGACTTGTGGGTTTGGACCACAGTGCTTTCAGATGTCTGCTTGATGAACACTTAACCTTTATATATGAGTCTCACTTAGACATGAGTTTCTGTGCCCCTGTTTCTCTACGAGAGCCAGAGTCACAAATAGGATACCTAGCAGTGGGGCAATGGAAAAACTCATCTTAAGATGGAGAGTAGCTATTTGTTTGACCTTGCCATTGTGGTAATTCTTCTTCCTTGTCTATCCAGAAGTCAGACAAAGCCACCCTTTACGCGGTTGTTTTCTAGGGAATGTATGGGAAGTGGGAAAAATGAAAGTTTGTAAGCCCACTTGCCTTGAGCCACCAAAATGGGGTGATCTTTAGCCGGGTATGACCACCTCTGGGAAGACAGCTATGCAGTGAAATAGATGCCCACCAGTGCTTTGTTGTACTCAGGAACCATAAGTCTTTGCCAGAAATTAAAAAAAATATCTGGGATTATGGAGAAAACATCTCCCTGGGAGTGTGTGTTAAAGAGAGCCTGTGAGCAGCCTGAATTGCTTGCTGGGTGTCCACGTGTATCTACATATGGTGTGGAGGTCGGGGAAATGCAGCAATAAAAGGACTGCTTGCGTATGGGCACGGATACCTGTGGATTTGTTTACCTGAAAAGGAGAACACGAGGGTGACTCGAGTAAAGTTCACCACGTCGCATCAGGAGCCCAACTTGTTGAATAGTGGCGAGAGCCCATGGTCTAAAAGCAAGGTGACCAGTGGACACCCCATGAAGGCTGAGTGAGGTACCGGCACGGGTCGACCAGAAGCCCACCAGAGGGCGATATTGGGGACTGTGAACTGGTGCCTAAGAGTGCTGACTTTATGCACAGCCAGTCCGTTTTGATTTTGCCGATTAACACAGACTTTGAAAGGTTCCTATTAGAATGAAGATTTCTTCATGGCGAGCAATGATTGTTTCCTCTGAGCACTGGTTTTATATTAGTGGGCCAAAAATAAAGTGAATAGCTAAAATTTGGCGTATAAATGCACAGAGTAGTTGGCTTACAAACATTCTGAGTCGGGGAACATTCCATAAGTTTTAGAATTAAGGTCCTCATGTTACTTAATTCCATGTTGGGGTTAAAGAATTTTGATCGGGTGCCAGGTTTGCAAATTTGGATTTAGTTCATGGATTGTGCCAACCTGGGCGATACACACGTGCGGTTAAATCAAGGGCGGAGGGATCAATGGCTCCTTGAGCATTGCCATTCTAGTTGGGTCTTTTCATTTCTGAACGTGGGAGCAGGGTGCTGCTGCCTCAGCTTCTTACCTGCTTTAGTTGTCAAGGCTCCTTTCCGGCAAGACATCCTGAACCGAAGACACATGGACCTACCCAGAGGAAGTTCGGGCTGTTGGAGTAGCCGTGCAGAGATATGCTGACATATTCACTGCCCAAGCGGCTCTGCTTACACATTCACTGCCTCGGATCTCCTCCTTCAGCCGGCAACATGTCGTCTGTTTTGAAAGATGCAGGAGGACATTGCAATTGGTGTTAGACATGCGGGTTAATGGGTAAATGTCGGACTTGTGGGTTTGGACCACACTGCTTTCAGATGTCTGCGTGATGAACACTTAACCTTTATATATGAGTCTCACTTAGACATGAGTTTCTGTGCCCCTGTTTCTCTACGAGAGCCAGAGTCACAAATAGGATACCTAGCAGTGGGGCAATGGAAAAACTCATCTTAAGATGGAGAGTAGCTATTTTTTTGACCTTGCCATTGTGGTAATTCTTCTTCCTTGTCTATCCAGAAGTCAGACAAAGCCACCCTTTACGCGGTTGTTTTCTAGGGAAAATATAGGAAGTGGGAAAAATGAAAGTTTGTAAGCCCACTTGCCTTGAGCCACCAAAATGGGGTGATCTTTAGCTGGGTTTACACCACCTCTGGGAAGACAGCTATGCAGTGAAATAGATGCCCACCAGTGCTTTCGTGTTCTCAGGAACCATAAGACTTGGCCAGAAGTTAAAAAAAAAAAATCTGGGATTATGGAGAAAACATCTCCCTGGGACTGTGTGTTAAAGAGAGCCTGTGAGCAGCCTGAATTGCTTGCTGGATGTCCACATGGATCTACATATGGTGTGGAGGTCGGAGAAATGCAGCAATAAAAGGATTGCTTGCGTATGGTTACGGATACCTGTGGATTTGGTTTACTTGAAAAGGAGAACACAAGGGTGACTCGAGTAAACTTCACCACGTCGATAAGGAGCCTAACTTGTTGAATAGTGGCGAGAGCCCATGGTCTAAAAGCAAGTTGACCAGTGGACACCCCGTGAAGGCTGAGCGAGGTAGCCGCCACGGGTCGACCAGAAGCCCACCAGAGGGCGATATAGGGGACTGTGAACTTGTGCCTAAGAGTGCTTACTTTGTCCACGGCCTGTCCGTCTTTGATTTTGCCGATGGACACAGACTTTGAAAGGTTCCAATTAGAATGAAGATTTCTTCATAGCGAGCAATGATTGTTTCCTCTGAGCACTGGTTGTATATTAGTGGGCAATACATAAAGTGAATAGCTAAAATTTGGCGTATATAGGCACAGAGTAGTTGGCTTACAAACATGCTGAGTGGGGAACATTCCATAAGTTTTAGAATTAAGGTCCTGATGTTACTTAATTCCATGTTGGGGTTAAAGAATTTTGAACGGGTGCCAGGTTCGCAAATGTGGATTTAGTTCGTGGATTGTGCCAACCTGAACGATACACACGTACGGTTAAATGAAGGGCGGAGTGACAATGGCTCCTTGAGCATTGCCATTCTAGTTGGGTCTTTTCATTTCTGAACGTGGGAGCAGGGTGCTGCTGCCTCAGCTTCTTACCTGCTTTAGTTGTCAAGGCTCCTTTCCGGCAAGACGTCCTGAACCGAAGACACATGGACCTACCCAGAGGAAGTTCAGGCTGTTGGAGTAGCCGTGCAGAGATATGCTGACATATTCACTGCCCTAGCGGCTCTGCTTACACATTCACTCCCTCGGATCTCCTCCTTCAGCCGATGCAGGAGGACATTGCAATTGGTGTTAGACATGAGGGTTAATGGGTAAATGTCGGACTTGTGGGTTTGGACCACACTGCTTTCAGATGTCTGCTTGATGAACACTTAACCTTTATATATGAGTCTCACTTAGACATGAGTTTCTGTGCCCCTGTTTCTCTACGAGAGCCAGAGTCACAAATAGGATACCTAGCAGTGGGGCAATGGAAAAACTCATCTTAAGATGGAGAGTAGCTATTTGTTTGACCTTGCCATTGTGGTAATTCTTCTTCCTTGTCTATCCAGAAGTCAGACAAAGCCACCCTTTACGCGGTTGTTTTCTAGGGAAAATATAGGAAGTGGGAAAAATGACAGTATGTAAGCCCACTTGCCATGAGCCACCAAAATGGGGTGATCTTTAGCCGGGTATGACCACCTCTGGGAAGACAGCTGTGCAGTGAAATAGATGCCCGCCAGTGCTTTCTTGTACTCTGGAACCATATGTCTTTGCCAGAAGTTTAAAAAAATCTGGGAGTAGGGACAAAACATCTCCCAGGGACTGTGTGTTAAAGAGAGACTGTGAGCAGGCTGAATTGCTTCCTGAGTGTCCACGTGGATCTACATGTGGTGTGGAGGTCGGAGAAATGCAGCAATAAAAGGACTGCTTGCATATGGGCACGGATACCTGTGGATTTGGTTTACCTGAAAAGGAGAACACGAGGGTGACTCGAGTAAAGTTCACCACGTCGCATCAGGAGCCCAACTTGTTGAATAGTGGCGAGAGCCCATGGTCTACAAGCAAGGTGACCGGTGGATACCCCGTGAAGGCTGAGCGAGGTAACTGGCACGGGTCGACCCGAAGCCCACCAGAGGACGATATTGGAGACTGTGAACTGGTGCCTAAGAGTGCTGAGTTTATGCACGTCCTGTCCAGCTTTGATTTTGCCGATGGAGACAGACTTTGAATGGTTCCTATTGGAATGAATATTTCTTCATAGCGAGCAATGATTGTTTCCTCTGAGCACTTGTTTTATATTTTGGGCCATAGATAAAGTGAATAGCTAAATTTTGGCGTATAATGGCACAGAGTAGTTGGCTTACAAACTTTCTGAGTGGGGGAACATTCCATAAGTTTTAGAATTAAGGTCCTGATGTTACTTAATTCCATGTTGGGGTTAAAGAATTTTGATCGGGTGCCATTTTTGCAAATTTGGATTTAGATCATGGATTGTGCCAACTTGGGCCATACACACATGCGGTTAAATGAAGGGCGGAGTGATCAATGGCTCCTTGAGCATTGCCATTCTAGTTGGGACTCTTCATTTCTGAACGTGGGAGCAGGGTGCAGCTGCCTCAGCTTGTTCCCTGCTTTAGCTGTCAAGGATCCTTCCCGGCAAGACGTCCCTGAGCCGAAGACACATGGACCTACCCTGAGGAAGCCCAGGCTGTTGGAGTAGCCGTGTAGAGATATGCTGACATATCCACTGCCCACGCTGCTCTCCTTTCACATTCACTGCCTCGTCTCTCCTCCTTCAGACAGCAACATGTCATCTGTATTGAAAGATGGAGGAGGACACTGCAATTGGTGTTAGACATGTGTGTTAATGGGTTAATGTCGGACTTGTGGATTTGGACCACACTGCTTTCGGATGTCTGCTTGATGAACACTTAACCTTTATATATGAGTCTCACTTAGACATGATTTTCTGTGCTCCTTTTTCTCTATGAGAGCCAGAGTCACAAATAGGATACCTAGCAGTGGGGCAATGGAAAAACTCATCTTAAGATGGAGAGTAGCTATTTGTTTGACCTTGCCCTCGTGGTAATTCTTCTTCCTTGACTATCCAGAGGTCAGACAAAGCCACCCTTTACTCGGTTGTTTTATAGGGATAATATGGGAAGTGGGAAAAATGAAAGTTTGTAAGCCGACTTCCTTTGAGCCACCAAAATGGGGTGATGTTTAGCTGGGTTTACACCACCTCTGGGAAGACAGCTATGCAGTGAAATAGATGCCCACCAGTGCTTTCGTGTACTCAGGAACCATAACACTTGGCCAGAAGTTAAAAAAAAAAATCTGGGAATATGGAGAAAACATCTCCCTGGGACTGTGTGTTAAAGAGAGCCTGTGAGAAGCCTGAATTGCTTGCTGGGTGTCCACGTGGCTTTACATATGGTGTGGAGGTCGGAGAAATGCAGCAATAAAAGGACTGCTTGCGTATGGGCACGGATACCTGTGGATTTGGTTTACCTGAAAAGGAGAACACAAGGGTGACTCGAGTAAAGTTCACCACGTCGCATCAGGAGCCCAACTTGTTGAATAGTGGCGAGAGCCCATGGTCTACAAGCAAGGTGACCGGTGGATACCCCGTGAAGGCTGAGCGAGGTAACTGGCACGGGTCGACCCGAAACCCACCAGAGGACGATATTGGTGACTGTGAACTGGTGCCTAAGAGTGCTGAGTTTATGCACGGCCTGTCCAGCTTTGATTTTGCCGATGTGAGACAGACTTTGAATGGTTCCTATTGGAATGAAGATTTCTTCATAGCGAGCAATGATTGTTTCCTCTGAGAACTGGTTTTATATTTTGGGCCATAGTTAAAGTGAATAGCTAAATTTTGGCGTATAAAGGCACAGAGTAGTTGGCTTACAAACATTCTGAGTCGGGGAACATTCCATAAGTTTTAGAATTAAGGTCCTGATGTTACTTAATTCCATGTTGGGGTTAAAGAATTTTGATCGGGTGCCAGGTTTGCAAATTTGGATTTAGTTCATGGATTGTGCCAACCTGGGCGATACACACGTGCGGTTAAATCAAGGGCGGAGGGATCAATGGCTCCTTGAGCATTGCCATTCTAGTTGGGTCTTTTCATTTCTGAACGTGGGAACAGGGTGCAGCTGCCTCAGCTTCTTACCTGCTGTAGTTGTCAAGGCTCCTTTCCGGCAAGACCTCTTGAACTGAAGACACATGGACCTACCCAGAGGAAGCCCGTGCTGTTGGAGTAGCCGTGCAGAGATATGCTGACATATTCACTGCCCACGCGGCTCTGCTTACACATTCATTGCCTCTGCTCTCCTCCTTCAGCCGGCAACATGTCGTCTGTTTTGAAAGATGGAGGAGGACATTGCAATTGGTGTTAGACATGCGGGTTAATGGGTAAATGTCGGACTGTGGGGTTGGACCACACTGCTTTCGAATGTCTGCTTGATGAACACTTAACCTTTATATATGAGTGTCACTTAGACATGAGTTTCTGTGCCCCTGTTTCTCTACGAGAGCCAGAGTCACAAATAGGATACCTAGCACTGGGGAAATGGAAAAACTCATCTTAAGATGGAGAGTAGCTATTTGTTTGACCTTGCCCTCATGATAATTCTTCTTTCTTGTCTATCGAGAGGTCAGACAAAGCTACCCTTTACTCGGTTGTTTTCTGGGGAAACTATGGGAAGTGGTGAAAATGAAAGTTTGTAAGCCCACTTGCTTTGAGCCACCAAAATGGGGTGATCTTTAGCTGGGTTTACACCACCTCTGGGAAGACAGCTATGCAGTGAAATTGATGCCCACCAGTGCTTTCCTGTACTCTGGAACCATATGTCTTTGCCTGAAGTTAAAAAAAAAATATCTGGGAGTATGGAGAAAACATCTCCCAGGGACTGTGTGTTAAAGAGAGCCTGTGAGAAGGCTGAATTGCTTCCTGAGTGTCCTCGTGGATCTACACAAGGTGTGGAGGTCGTAGAAATGCAGCAATAAAAGGACTGCTTGCGTATGGGCACGGATACCTGTGGATTTGTTTACCTGAAAAGGAGAACACGAGGGTGACTCGAGTAAAGTTCACCACGTCGCATAAGGAGCCTAACTTGTTGAATACTGGCGAGAGCCCATGGTCAACAAGGAAGGTGACCAGTGGACACCCCGTGAAGGCTGAGCGAGGTAGCCGGCTCGGGTCGACCAGAAGCCCACCAGAGGGCGATATAGGGGACTGTGAACTGGTGCCTAAGAGTGCTTACTTTATCCATGGCCTGTCCGTCTTTGATTTTACCGATGGACACAGACTTTGAAAGGTTCCAATTGGAAGGAAGATTTCTTCATAGCGAGCAATGATTGTTTCCTCTGAGCACTGGTTTTATATTAGTGGGCCACACATAAAGTGAATAGCTAAAATTTGGCGTATATAGGCACAGAGTAGTTGGCTTACAAACTTTCCGTTTGGGGGAACATTCCATAAGTTTTAGAATTAAGGTCCTGATGTTACTTAATTCCATGTTGGGGTTAAAGAATTTTGAACGGGTGCCAGGTTCGCAAATGTGGATTTAGTTCGTGGATTGTGCCAACCTGGGCGATACACACGTGCGGTTAAATGAAGGGCGGAGTGACAATGGCTCCATTAGCATTCCCATTCTAGTTGGGTCTCTTCATTTCTGAACGTGGGAGCAGGGTGCAGCTGCCTCAGCTTGTTCCCTGCTTTAGCTGTCAAGGCTCCTTTCCGGCAAGACGTCCCTGAGCCGAAGACACATGTACTTACCCAAAGGAAGCCCGGGTTGTTGGAGTAGCCGTGCAGAGATATGCTGATATATCCACAGACCACGCGGCTCTGCTTACACATTCACTGTCTCGGCCCCCCTCCTTTAGCCTGCAACATGTCGTCTGTCTTGAGAGATGGAGGAGGACATTGCAATTGGTCTTGGACATGTGGGTTAATGGGTTAATGTCGGACTTGTGGGTTTGGACCACACTGCTTTCAGATGTCTGCTTGATGAACACTTAACCTTTATATATGTGTCACTTAGACATGAGTTTCTGTGCCCCTGTTTCTCTACGAGAGCCAGAGTCACAAATAGGATACCTAGCAGTGGGGCAATGGAAAAACTCATCTTAAGATGGAGAGTAGCTATTTGTTTGACCTTGCCATTGTGGTAATTCTTCTTCCTTGTCTATCCAGAGGTCAGACAAAGCCAACCTTTACGCGGTTGTTTTCTAGGGAAAATATGGGAAGTGGGAAAAATGAAAGTTTGTAAGCCCACTTGCCTTGAGCCTCCAAAATGGGGTGATCTTTAGCCGGGTTTTGACCACCTCTGGGAAGACAGCTATGCAGTGAAATAGATGCCCGCCAGTGCTTTGTTGTACTCAGGAACCATAAGTCTTTACCATAAGTTAAAAAAATATCTGGGATTAGGGAGAAAACATCTCCCTGGGAGTGTGTGTTAAAGAGAGCCTGTGAGCAGGCTGAATTGCTTGCTGGGTGTCCACGTGTATCTAAATATGGTGTGGAGGTCGGAGAAATGCAGCAATAAAATGACTGCTTGCGTATGGGCACGGATACCTGTGGATTTGTTTACCTGAAAAGGAGAACACGAGGGTGACTTGAGTAAACTTCACCGCGTCGCATCAGGAGCCCAACTTGTTGAATAGTGGCGAGAGCCCATGGTCTAAAAGCAAGGTGACCAGTGGACACCCCATGAAGGCTGAGTGAGTTACCGGCACGGGTCGACCAGAAGCCCACCAGAGGGCGATATTGGGGACTGTGAACTGGTGCCTAAGAGTGCTGACTTTATGCACAGCCAGTCCGGCTTTGATTTTGCCGATTAACACAGACTTTGAAAGGTTCCTATTAGAATGAAGATTTCTTCATGGCGAGCAATGATTGTTTCCTCTGAGCACTGGTTTTATATTAGTGGGCCATACATAAAGTGAATAGCTAAAATTTGGCGTATAAAGGCACAGATTACTTGGCTTACAAACATTCTGAGTCGGGGAACATTCCATAAGTTTTAGAATTAAGGTCCTGATGTTACTTAATTCCATGTTGGGGTTAAAGAATTTTGATCGGGTGCCAGGTTTGCAAATTTGGATTTAGTTCATGGATTGTGCCAACCTGGGCGATACACACGTGCGGTTTAATCAAGGGCGGAGGGATCAATGGCTCCTTGAGCATTGCTATTCTAGTTGGGTCTTTTCATTTCTGAACGTGGGAGCAGGGTGCAGCTGCCTCAGCTTCTTACCTGCTTTAGTTGTCAAGGCTCCTTTCCGGCAAGACGTCCTGAACCGAAGACACATGGACCTACCCAGAGGAAGCCCGTGCTGTTGGAGTAGCCGTGCAGAGATATGCTGACATATTCACTGCCCACGCGGCTCTGCTTACACATTCATTGCCTCTGCTCTCCTCCTTCAGCCGGCAACATGTCGTCTGTTTTGAAAGATGGAGGAGGACATTGCAATTGGTGTTAGACATGCGGGTTAATGGGTAAATGTCGGACTTGTGGGGTTGGACCACACTGCTTTCGGATGTCTGCTTGATGAACACTTAACCTTTATATATGAGTGTCACTTAGACATGAGTTTCTGTGCCCCTGTTTCTCTACGAGAGCCAGAGTCACAAATAGGATACCTAGCAGTGGGGCAATGGAAAAACTCATCTTAAGATGGAGAGTAGCTATTTGTTTGACCTTGCCCTCATTATAATTCTTCTTTCTTGTCTATCGAGAGGTCAGACAAAGCTACCCTTTACTCGGTTGTTTTCTGGGGAAACTATGGGAAGTGGTGAAAATGAAAGTTTGTAAGCCGACTTGCTTTGAGCCACCAAAATGGGGTGATCTTTAGCTGGGTTTAGACCACCTCTGGGAAGACAGCTATGCAGTGAAATTGATGCCCACCAGTGCTTTCCTGTACTCTGGAACCATATGTCTTTGCCTGAAGTTAAAAAAAAAATCTGGGAGTATGGAGAAAACATCTCCCTGGGACTGTAGGTTAAAGAGAGCCTGTGAGAAGGCTGAATTGCTTCCTGAGTGTCCACGTGGATCTACATGTGGTGTGGAGGTCGGAGAAATGCAGCAATAAAAGGACTGCTTGCATATGGGCACGGATACCTGTGGATTTGGTTTACCTGAAAAGGAGAACACGAGGGTGACTCGAGTAAAGTTCACCACGAGGCATCAGGAGCCCAACTTGTTGAATAGTGGCGAGAGCCCATGGTCTACAAGCAAGGTGACCAGTGGACACCCCGTGAAGGCTGAGCGAGGTAACTGGCACGGTTCGACCCGAAGCCCATCAGAGGACGATATTGGAGACTATGAACTGGTGCCTAAGAGTGCTGAGTTTATGCACGTCCTGTCCAGCTTTGATTTTGCCGATGTGAGACAGACTTTGAATGGTTCCTATTGGAATGAAGATTTCTTCATAGCGAGCAATGATTGTTTCCTCTGAGAACTTGTTTTATATTTTGGGCCATAGATAAAGTGAATAGCTAAATTTTGGCGTATAGTGGCACAGAGTAGTTGGCTTACAAACTTTCTGAGTCGGGGAACATTCCATAAGTTTTAGAATTAAGGTCCTGATGTTACTTAATTCCATGTTGGGGTTAAAGAATTTTGATCGGGTGCCAGGTTTGCAAATTTGGATTTAGATCATGGATTGTGCCAACCTGGGCGATACACACGTGCGGTTAAATGAAGGGCGGAGTGATCAATGGCTCCGTGAGCATTGCCATTCTAGTTGGGTCTCTTAATTTCTGAACTTGGGAGCAGAGTGCAGATGCCTCAGCTTGTTCCCTGCATTAGCTGTCAAGGCTCCTTTCCTGCAATACGTCCCTAAGCCGAGACACATGGACCTACCCAGAGGAAGCCGGGGCTGTTGAGTAGCCGTGCAGAGTTATGCTGACATATCCACGGCCCAGGCTGCTTACACATTCACTGCCTCGGATCTCCTCCTTCAGCCAGCAACATGTCGTCTGTTTTGAAAGATGGAGGAGGACGTTGCAATTGGTGTTAGACATGTGGGTTAATGCGTTAATGTCGGACTTGTGGGTTTGGACCACACTGCTTTCGGATGTCTGCTTAATGAACACTTAACCGTTATATATGAGTCTCACTTAGACATGAGTTTCTGTGCCCCTGTTTCTCTACGAGAGCCAGAGTCACAAATAGGATACCTAGCAGTGGGGCAATGGAAAAACTCATCTTAAGATGGAGAGTAGCTATTTGTTTGACCTTGCCCTCATGGTAATTCTTCTTTCTTGTCTATGTAGAGGTCAGACAAAGCCACCCTTTACTCGGTTGTTTTCTGGTGAAATTATGGGAAGTGGGAAAAATGAAAGTTTGTAAGCCCACTTGCTTTGAGCCACCAAAATGGGGTGATCTTTAGCTGGGTTTAGACCACCTCTGGGAAGACAGCTATGCAGTGAAATTGATCCCCACCAGTGCTTTCGTGTACTCAGGAACCATAAGACTTGGCCAGAAGTTAAAAAAAAAATCTGGGATTATGGAGAAAACATCTCCCTGGGACTGTGTGTTAAAGAGAGCCTGTGAGCAGGCTGAATTGCATGCTGGGAGTCCATGTGGATATACATATGGTGTGGAGGTCGGAGAAATGCAGCAATAACAGGACTGCTTGCGTATGGGCACGGATACCTGTGGATTTGGTTTACCTGAAAAGGAGAACACAAGGGTGACTCGAGTAAAGTTCACCCCGTCGCATCAGGAGCCCAACATGTTGAATAGTGGCGAGAGCCCATGGTCTACAAGCAAGGTAACAGTGGACACCCCGTGAAGGCTGAGTGAGGTAGCCTGTATGGGTCGACCAGAAGCCCACCATAGGGCGATATTGGGGACTGTGAACTGGTGCCTAAGAGTTCTGACTTTATGCACGGCCTGTCCGGCTTTGATTTTGCCGATGGACACAGACTTTGAAAGGTTCCTATTGGAATGAAGATTTCTTCATAGCGAGCAATGATTGTTTCCTCTGAGCACTGGTTTTATATTAGTGGGCCATACATAAAGTGAATAGCTAAAATTTGGCGTATAAAGGCACAGAGTACTTGGCTTACTAACTCTCCGAGTGGGGGAACATTCCATAAGTTTTAGAATTAAGGTCCTGATGTTACTTAATTCCATGTTGGGGTTAAAGAATTTTGAACGGGTGCCAGGTTCGCAAATGTGGATTTAATTCGTGGATTTGCCAACCTGGGCGATACACACGTGCGGTTAAATGAGGGGCGGAGGGATCAATGGCTCCTGGAGCATTGCCATTCTAGTTGGGTCTCTTCATTTCTGAAAATGGGTGTAGGGTGCAGCTGCCTCACCTTGTTCCCTGCTTTAGCTGTCTAGGTTCCTTTTTGGCAAGCCTTCCCTGAGCCGAAGACACATGTACTTACCGAAAGGAAGCCAGGGTTGTTGGAGTAGCTGTGCAGAGATATGCTGACATATCCACTGCCGATGCTGCTCTGCTTACACATTCACTGCCTCGGCTCTCCTCCTTCACCCGGCAACATGTCGTCTGTTTTGATAGATGTAGGAGGACATTGCAATTGGTGTTAGACATGCGGGTTGATGGGTTAATGTCGGACTTGTGGGTTTGGACCACTCTGCTTTCAGATGTCTGCTTGATGAACACTTAACCTTTATATATGAGTCTCACTTAGACATGAGTTTCTGTGCCCCTGTTTATGTACGAGAGCCAGAGTCACAAATAGGATACCTAGCAGTGGAGCAATGGAAAAACTCATCTTAAGATGGAGAGTAGCTATATGTTTGACCTTGCCCTCATGGTAATTCTTCTTCATTGTCTATCCAGAGGTCAGACCAAGCCACCCTTTACTCGGTTGTTTACTGGGGAAACTATGGGAAGTGGGCGTAATGAAAGTTTGTAAGCCCACTTTCTTTGAGTCACCAAAATGGGGTGATCTTTAGCTGAGTTTAGACCACCTCTGGGAAGACAGCTATGCAGTGAAATAGATGCCCACCAGAGCTTTCGTGTACTCAGGAACCATAAGCCTTTGCCAGAAGTTTAAAAAAAAAATCGGAGTAGGGAGAAAACATATCCCTGGGACTGTGTGTTAAAGAGAGCCTGTGAGCAGGCTGAATTGCTTGCTGGGTGTCCACGTGGATCTACATATGGTGTGGAGGTCGGAGAAATGCAGCAATAAAAGGACTGCTTGCATATGGGCACGGATACCTGTGGATTTGGTTTACGTGAAAAAGAACACGAGAGTGACTCGAGTAAAGTTCACCATGTCGCATCAGGAGCCCATCTTGTTGAATAGTGGCGAGAGCCCATGGTCTACAAGCAAGGTGACCGGTGGACACCCCGTGAAGGCTGAGCGGGGTTAGTGGCACGGGTCGACCAGAAGCCCACCAGAGGGCGATATTGGAGACTTAAGGGCTGGGACACCCCAGGCCTGCGTCTCACAAAGCCTAAGGGCTGGGGCGCCCCAGGACTGGGGCTCCCAAAGCCTAAGGGCTGATGTGCCCCAGGCCTGGGGCTCCCAAAGCCTAAGGGCTGGGCACCCCAGGCCTTTGGCTTCCGAAGGCTAAGGGAAGGGGCGCCCCAGGCCTGGGGCTCCCAAAACCTAAGGGCTGGGGCGCCCAGGCCAGGGGATCCCTAATTCTAAGAGCTGGGGCGCACCAGGTTGGGGCTCCCTAAGCCTTAAGGCTGGGGCGCCCAAGGCTTGAGGCTCCCTAAGCCTAAGGTCTGGGGCGCACTAGGCCTGGGGCTCCCAAAGCCTAAGGGCTGGGGCGCCACAGGCCTGGGGCTAACTAAGCCTAAGGGCTGGGTGCCCCAGGCCTAGGGCTCCCTACGTCTAAGGGCCGGGGTGACCCTGGCCTGGTGCTCCCTAAGCCTATGTGTTGGGGTGCCCTAGGCCTGGGGCTCCCAAACCTAAGTGCTGGGGCGCCCCAGGCCTGGGGCTCCAAAAGCCTAATGGTTGGGGCGCCCCAGACCTGGGCATCCCAAATACGAAGGGCTGTGGCGCCCCAGGCCTGGGGCTCCCAAAGCCTAAGGGCTGGGGCGCCCCAGAGCTGGGGCTACCAAAACCTAATGGCTGGGACTCCTCTGGCCTAGGGCTCCCTAAGATTAAGGGCTGTGGCGCCCCAGTCCTGGGGCTCCCTAAGGCTAAAGCATGGGTGTCCCAGGCCTGGGGCTCCCAGAGCCTAAGAGGTGGTGCGCCACAGCCCTGGGGCTCCCAAAGCCTAAGTGCTGGGGTTCCCCAGGCCTGGTGCTCCCTAAAATTAAGGGCTGTGGCGCCCCAGGCCTGCGGCTTGCAAATTCTAAGGGCTGGGGCGCCCCAGTCCTGGGGCTCCCAAAGCCTAAGGGCTGGGGCGCACCAGGCCTGGTGCTCCCTAAACTTAAGGGCTGGGGCGCCCCAGGCCTGCGGCTCCCAAAGTCTAAGGGCTGGGGCGCCCCAGACCTGCGGCTCCCAAATCCTAAAGGCTGGGGCGCCACAGGCCTGGCGCTCCCAAAGCCTAAGGCCTGGGGCGCCCCAAGTCTGGGGCTCCCAAAGCCTAAGTGCTGGGGTGCCCCAGGCCTGGTGCTCCCTAAACTTAAGGGCTGTGGCGCACCAGGCCTGCGGCTCGCAAATTCTAAGGGCTGGGGCGCCCCAGTCCTGGGGCTCCCAAAGCCTAAGGGCTGGGCGCACCAGGCCTGGTGCTCCCTAAACTTAAGGGCTGGGGCGCCCAAGGCCTGCGGCTCCCAAAGTCTAAGGGCTGGGGCGCCCCAGGCCTGGGGCTCCCTAAACTTAAGGGCTTTGGCGCCCCAAGCCTGGGTCTCCCAAAGCCTAAGGGCTGGGCCCCCCAGGCCTGGGGCGCCCTAAGGCTAAGGGTTGGGGCGCCCCAGCCCTGGACTCCCTAAACCTAAGGTTTGGGGCACCCCAGGCCTGGGGCTCCCTAAGCCTAAGTGCTGGGGCGCCCCAAACCAGGGGCTCCCTAAGCCTAAGGGCTGGGGCGCCCCAAGTTGGGGCACCCTAAGCCTAAGGGCTGGGACACCCCAGGCTTGGAGCTCCCTAATCCGAAGGGCAGGAGCGTCCCAGGCCAAGGGCTCCCAAAGCCTAAGGGCTGGGGCAGCCCAGGCCTGGGGCTCTCGAAGCCCAAGAGCTGCGGCGCCCCAGGCCTGGGCCTCCCTAAACCGAAGGGCTAGGGTGTCCCAGCCCTGGTGCTCCCTAAGGCAAGGGCTGGGGCGCCCCTGGCCTGGGGCTCCCAAAGCCAAAGGGCTGGGACGCCCCAGGCCTGGGGCTCACAAAGCCCAATGGCTGGGGCGCCTCAGGCATGGGCCTCCCAAAACCCAAGGACTGGGGGGCCCCAGGCTTGGAGCTCCCTAAGCCGAGGGCTGGCGCTTCTAAGGCCTGGGGTTCCCAAAGCCTAAGGGCTGTGGTGCCCCTGGCCTGGGGCTCCCAAAGCCTAAGGGCTGGGGCGCCGCAGGCCTGGGGCTCACAAAGCCTGAGGGCTGGGGCGCCCCGGGCTTGCGGCTCCCAATGCATAAGGGCTGGGGAACCCCAGGCCTGGGGCTCCCAAACCTAATGCCTGGGGCGCCCCAGGCCTTGGGATCCCAAAGCCTAAGGGCTGGGGCGCCTCAGGCCTGGGGCTCCCAAAGCCTATGGGCTAGGGTGCCCCAGGCCTGGGGCTTCCTAAGCCTAAGGGCTGGGGCTCCCCACGCCTGGGGCTCCCAAAGCCTAAGGGCTGGGGCTCCCTAAGCCTAAGTGCTGGAGCGCCCCAGGCCTGGGGCTCCCAAAGCCTAAGGGCTGGGGCCCCCCAGGCCTGGGGCTCCCTAAGCCTAAGGGCTGGGGCCCCAAGGCCTGGTGCTCCTTAAGTCTAAGGGCTGGGTGCACCAGGCCTTGGGTTCCCAAAGCCTAAGGGCTGGGGCGCCCCATGCCTGGGGTTCCAAAGCCTAAGGGTTGGGACGCCCCAGGCCTGGGACTCCCAAAGCCTAAGGACTGGGGCGCCTCAGGCCTAGGGCACCCTAAGCGTAAGGACAGGGGCACCCAGGCCTGGGGCTTTCTAAGCCTAATTGCTGGGGCGCCCTAGGTCTGGGGCTCTCTAAGCCTAAGGTTTGGGGAGCCTCAGGCCTGGGGCTCTCTAAGCCTAAGGGTTTGGGCGCCCCTGACCTGGGGCTCCCTAAGCCTAAGTACTGGGGCGCCCCAGACCAGGGGCTCCCTAAGCCTAAGTGCTGGGGCGCCCCAGACCAGGGGCTCCCTAAGCCTAAGTGTGGTTGCGCCCCAAGCTTGGAGCTCCCTAAGCCGAAGGGTTGAGGCGTCCCAGGCCTTGGGCTCCCTAAGCCCAAGGACTGAGGCGTCCCAGGCCTGGGGCTTCCTAAGCCTAAGGACTGGGGCGCCCCAGGCCTGGGGCTCCCTAAGGCTAAGGGCTGGGTTGCCCCAGACCTGGGGCTCCCAAAGCCTAAAGCTGTGGCGTCCCAGGCTTGGGGCTCCCAAAGCCTAAGAGCTGGTACGCCACAGGCCTGGGGCTCCCAACGTCTAAGGGCTGGGGCAACCCAGGCCTGGGGCTCCCTAAACGTAAGGTCTGGGGCGCCACAGGCTGCGTCTCCCAAATCTTAAGGGCTGGGGCGCCACAGGCCTGGCGCTCCCAAAGCCTAAGGGCTGGGGCGCCCCAGGTTGGGGCTCCCAAACCTAAGGGCTGGGGCAACCCAGGCCTGGGGCTCCCTAAGCCTAAAGGCTGGGGAGTCTCAGGCCTGGGGCTCCCTAACTTAAGTGCTGGGGCGCCCCAGGCCTGCGGCTCACAAAACCTAAGGGCTGGGGCGCCCCAGGCCAGGGGATCCCTAATTCTAAGAGCTGGGGCGCACCAGGTTTGGGGCTCCCTAAGCCTTAAGGCTGGGGCGCCCCAGGCCTGGGGCTCCCAAAGCCTAAGGGCTGGGGCGCCCCAGAGCTGGGGCTACCAAAACCTAATGGCTGGGACTCATCTGGCTTAGCGCTCCCTAAGATTAAGGGCTGTGGCGCCCCAGGCCGGGGACTCCCTAAGCCTAAGGGCTGGGGCGCCCCAGGCCTGCGGCTCCCAAATCCTAAAGGTTGGGGCGCCACAGGCCGGGCGCTCCCAAAGCCTAAGGCCTGGGGCGCCCCAGGTCTGGGGCTCCCAAAGCCTAAGTGCTGGGGTGCCCCAGGCCTGGTGCTCCCTAAACATAAGGGCTGGGGCGCCCCAGGCCTGCGGCTACCAAAGTATAAGGGCTGGGGCGCCCCAGTCCTGGGGCTCCCAAAGCCTAAGGGCTGGGGCGCACCAGGCCTGGTGCTCCCTAAACTTAAGGGCTGGGGCGCCCCAGGCCTGCGGCTCCCAAAGTCTACGGGCTGGGGTGCCCCAGTCCTGGGGCTCCCTAAGCCTAAGGGCTGGGGCGTCCCAGGCCTGGGGCTCCCAAAACTTAAGGGCTGGGGCGCCCCAAGCATGGGGCTCCCTAAGCCTAAGAGCTGATGCGACCCAAGCCTGGGTCTCCCAAAGCCTAAGGGCTGGGCCCCCCAGGCCTGGGGCTCCCTAAGGCTAAGGGTTGGGGCGCACCAGGCCTGGACTCCCTAAACCTAACGTTTGGGGCACCCCAGGCCTGGGGCTCCCTAAGCCTAAGTGCTGGGGAGCCCCAAACCAGGGGCTCCCTAAGCCTAAGGGCTGGGGCGCCCCAGGCCTGGGGCACCCTAAGCCTAAAGGCTGGGGCACCCCAGGCTTGGAGCTCCCTAATCCGAAGGGCAGGAGCGTCCCAGGCCAAGGGCTCCCAAAGCCTAAGGGCTAGGACGTCCCAGGCCTGGGGCTCTCTAAGCCCAAGAGCTGGGGCGCCCCAGGCCTGGGCCTCCCTAAGCCGAAGGGCTAGGGTGTCCCAGGCCTGGGGCTCCCTAAGGCAAGGGCAGGGGCGCCCCTGGCCTGGGGCTCCCAAAGCCAAAGGGCTGGGGCTCCCCAGGCCTGGGGCTCACAAAGCCCAATGGCTGGGGCGCCTCAGGCCTGGGCCTCCCAAAACCCAAGGACTGGGACGCCCCAGGCTTGGAGCTCCCTAAGCCGAAGGGCTGGCGTTTCTAAGGCCTGGGGCTCCCAAAGCCTAAGGGCTGGGGCGCCCCTGGCCTGGGGCTCCCAAAGCCTAAGGGCTGGGGCGCCCCTGGCCTTGGGCTCCCAAAGACTAAGGGCTGGGGCTCCGCAGGCCTGGGGCTCACAAAGCCTAAGGGCTGGGGCGCCCCGGGCTTGCGGCTCCCAAAGCATAAAGGCTGGGGAACCCCAGGCCTGGGGCTCCCAAACCTAATGCCTGGGGCGCCCCAGGCCTTGGGATCCCAAAGCCTAAGGGCTGGGGCGCCTCAGGCCAGGGGCTCCCAAAGCCTATGGGCTAGGGTGCCCCAGGCCTGGGGCTTCCTAAGCCTAAGGGCTGGGGTTCCCCAGGCCTGGGGCTCCCAAAGCCTAAGGGCTGGGGCTCCCTAAGCCTAAGGGCTGGAGCGCCCCAGGCCTGGGGCTCCCAAAGCCTAAGGGCTGGGGCCCCCCAGGCCTGGGGCTCCCAAGACTAAGAGCTGGGGCGCCCCAGGCCTGGGGGACCCTAAACCTAAGGGCTGGCTCGACCCAGGCCTTGGGCTCCCTCTACCTAATTGCTGTGGCACCCCAGGTCTGGGGCTCTCTAAGTCTAAGGGCTGGGGCGACCCTGGCCTAGGGCTCCCTAAGCCTGAGGGCTGGGTACCCCCAGGCCTGGGGCTCCTAAGCCTAAGGGCTGGGGCGCCCCAGGCCTGTGGCTGCCAAAGCCTAAGGGCTGGGGCGCCCCAGGCCTGGGGCACCCAAAACCTCAAGGCTGGAGCGCCTCAGGCCTGGGGCTCCCTAAGCCTAAAGGTTGGGGCACCCCAGGCCTGGGGCTCCCTAAGCCTAAGTGCTGGGGTGCCCCAAACCGGGGCTCCCTAAGCCTAAGGGCTAGGGTGCCCCAGGCCTGGGGCTCCCAAAGCCTAAGGACTGGGGCTCCCTAAGCCTAAGGGCTGGAGCGCCCCAGGCCTGGGCCTTCCAAAGACCAAGGACTGAGGCATCCCAGACCTGGGGCTCCCTAAGCCGAAGGGCTAGGGTGTCCCAGGCCTGGGACTCCCTAAGGTCAAGGGCTGGGGCGCCCCAGGCTGGGGTTGCCTAAGGTCAAGGTTGGGGCGCCCCAGGCCTGGGGCTTCCAAAGTCTAAGAGCTGGGGCTAACCAGGCCTGGGGCTCCCTAAGCCTAATTGCTGGGGCGCCCCAGGTCTGGGGATCTCTAAGCCCAAGGACTGGGGCGCCCCAGGCCTGGGCCTCCCAAAGCCCAAGGACTGGGGCGCCACAGGCTTGGAGCTCCCTAAGCCGAAGGGCTGGCGCTTCCGAGGCCTGGGGCTCCCAAAGCCTAAGGGCTGGGGCGCCACAGGCATGGGGCTCCCTATTCCTAATTGCTAGAGCAATCCAGGTCTGTGGCTCTCTAAGCCTAAGGACTGGGGAGAACCAGGCCTGGGGCTCCCTAAGCCTAAGGGCTGGGGCGCCCCAAGCCTGGGGCTCCCAAAGCCTAAGGTCTGGGGAGTCCGAGGCCTGGGGCTCCCAAAGCGTAAGAGCTGGGGCGACCCAAGCCTGGGTCTCCCAAAGCCTAAGGGCTGGGCGCCCCAAGCCTGGGGCTCCCTAAGGCTAAGGGTTGGGGCGCCCCAGGCCTGGGACTCCCAAAACTTAAGGCCTGTGGCGCCCCATGGCAGGGGCTCCCTAAGTCAAAGAGCTGGGAATCACCAGGCCTGGGACTCCCAAAGCCTAAGGGCTGGGGCGTCTCAGGCCTGGGATCCCTAATCTTAAGGGCTGGGGCGCCCCAGGCCTGTGGCTCCCAAAGTCGAAGGGCTGGGGCGCCCCAGTCCTGGGGCTCCCTAAGCCTAAGGGCTTGGGCGTCCCAGGCCTGGGGCTCCCTAAGGCTAAGGGTTGGGGCGCCCCAGGCTTGGGCTCCCTAAACCTAAGGTTTGGGGCACCCCAGGCCTGGGGCTCCCTAAGCCTAAGTGCTGGGGCGCCCCAAACCAGGGGCTCCCTAAGCCTAAGGGCTGGGGCGCCCCAGGCCTGTTGCACCCTAAGCTTAAGGGCTGGGGCACCCCAGGCTTGGAGCTCCCTAATCCGAAGGGCAGGAGCGTCCCAGGCCTAGGGCTCCCAAAGCCTAAGGGCTGGGGCGCCCCAGGCCTGCGGCTCCCAAATCTTAAGGGCTGGGGCGCCACAGGCCTGGCGCTCCAAAAGCCTAAGGCCTGGGGCGCCCCAGGTCTGGGGCTCCCAAAGCCTAAGGGCTGGGGTGCCCCAGGCCTGGGGCTCCCTAAGCCTAAGGGCTGGGGCGTCCCAGGCCTGGTGCTCCCTAAACTTAAGGGCTGGGGCACCCAGGCCTGCGGCTCCCAAAGTCGAAGGGCTGGGGCGCCCCAGTCCTGGGGCTCCCTAAGCCTAAGGGCTTGGGCGTCTGAGGCCTAGGGCTCCCTAAGCCTAAAAGCTGGGGCGCCCCAGGCCTGGGGCTCCCTTTTCCTAAGGACTTGGGCACCCAGGCCTGGGGCTCCCAAATCCTAAGGGCTGGGGCGCCCCAGGCCTGGGGCTCCCTAAGCCTAAGCGATGGGGCGCCCCAGGACTGGGGTCCCAAAGCCTAAGGGCTGGGGCGCCACAGGCCTAGGACTCCCTAAGAATAAGGGCTGGGGCGCCCCAGTCCTGGGGCTCACTAACCCTAAAGGTTGGGGCGCCCCAGGCCTGGGGCTCAAAAAGCTTAAGGGCTGGGTCGCGCCAGTCCTGGGGCTCCCTAAGTCTAAGGGCTGCTGCGCCCCAAGCCTTGGGCTCCCTAAGCCTAAGGAATGGGGCGCCCCAGGCCTTGGGCTCCTAAAGCCTAAGGGATGGGGCGCCCCGGGCCTGGGCCTCCCTAAGCCTAAGGGCTGGGGCTCCCCAGGCTTGGGGCTCCCAAACCCTAAGGGCTGGGGATCCCCGGGCCTGGGGCTCCCTAAGCCTAAGGGCTGGGGCGGCCCTGGCCTGGGGCTCCCAAAGCCTATGGGCTGGGGAGCCCCGGGACTCGGGATCCCTTTGCCTAAGGGCTGGGGCGTCCCGGGCCTGGGGCTTCCTAAGCCTAAGGTCCGGAGCGCAACAAGCCTGGGGCTCCCAAAGCCTAAGGGCTGGGGCGCCCCAGGCCTGGCGCTCTCAAAGCCTAAAGGCTGGGGCGCTACAGGTCTGGGGCTCCCTAAGCCTAAGGGCTGGGTTGCCCCAGACCTGGGGCTCCGAAAGCCTAAGGGCTGGGGCGCCCCAGACCTGGGACAACCAAAGCCTAAGGGCTGGTCCGCCCCAGGCCTGGGTTCCCAAAGCCTAAGGGCTGGGGCGCCCTAGGCCTGGGGCTCCCAAAGCCTAAGGGCTAGGGCACCCCAGGCCTGGGGCTCCCTAATCCTAAGGGCTGGGGAGTCCAAGGCTTAGGGCTCCCTAAGCCTAAAGGCTGTGGCGCCCACATGGGGCTCACTTATCCTAAGTTCTGGGGCGCCCAGGCCTGGGGCTCCCTAAGCCTAAGGGCTGGGGCGCCCCAGGCCTATGACTCCCAAAGCCTAAGGCCTGGGGCGCCCCAGGCCTGGGTCTCCCTAAGCCTAAGGGCTGGGGCGCCCCAGGCCTTGGGCTTCCAAAGCCTAAGGTCTGGGGCACTCCAGGCCTGGGACTCCCTCAGCCTAAGGGCTGGGGGGCCCCAGGCCTGGGGTTCCCAAAGCCCAAGGGCGGGAAGACATGGGCCAGGGGCTCTCTAAGCCTAAGTGTTGGGGTACCCCGGGCCTGGGTCTTCCTAAGCCTAAGGACTGGGGCGCCACAAGCCTGGGGCTCCCAAAGCCTAAGGGCTGGGGCGCCCCAGGCCTGGGGCTCCCAAAACCTAAGGGCTGGGGCGCCCAAGCCTGGGTCTCTCAAAGCCTAAGGGCTGGGGCGCTCCAGGCCTGGAGCTCCCAAAGCCTAAGGGCTGGGGCACCCCAGGCCTGGGGATCCGAAATCCCAAGGGCTGGGGCGACACAGGCCAGGTCCCCCCTTATCCTAAGGGTTGGGGCGCCCCAGGCCTGGGGCTCCCAAAACCTAAGGGAAAGGGGCCCCCAGACCTGCTGCTCCCAAAGCCTAAGGGCTTGGGAGCCCCAGGCCTGAGGCTCCCAAAACCTAAGGGCTGGGGCGCCCCGGACCTGGGGCACCCTAAACCTAAGGGCTGGGGCACCCTGGGCCTGGGCATCCCAAAGCCTAAGGGCTGGGGTGCCATGGGCTTGGGGCTCCCTTAACCTAAGGGCCGGGGCACCCCGGGCCTGGGACTCCCTAAGCCTAAGGGCTGGGGCGCCCCAGGCCTGGGGCTCCCAAAGCATAAGGGCACGGGAGCCATAGGCCTGGCGCTTTCAAAGCCTAAAGCTGGGGCGCCACAGGCCTGGGGCTCCCTAAGCCTAAGGGCTGGGGCAACCCAGGCCTGGGGTTCCCTAAGCCTAAGGGCTGGGGCCCCCTAGGCCTGGGAGTCCCTAAATTAAGGGCTGGGATGCCCCAGGCCTGGGGCTCCCTAAGCCTAAGGGCTGGGGCGCCCCAGGCCTGTGGCTTCCAAAGCTAAGGGCTATGGAATCCCAGGCCTGGGGCTCCCAAATTCTAAGGGCTGGGGAGCCCCAGTCCTGGGGCTCCTTAGTCTAACAGCTGGGGCGCCCCAGGCCTGGGGCTCCCAAAGCCTAAGATCTGGGGTAACCCAGACCTGGGGTTCCCTAAGCCTAAGGATTGGGGCACCCCAGGCCTGGGTCTCCCAAAACCTAAGGACTGGGGCGCCCCAGGACTGGGGTCCCAAAGCTTAAGGGCTGGGGCGCCCCAGGCTTGGAGCTCCCAAAGCCTAAGGGCTGGGGAGCCCCAGGCCTGGGGCTCCCAAAGCCTAAGGGCAGCCGAGCCACAAGCCTGGCGCTTTCATAGCCTAAAGCTGGGGCTCCACAGGCCTGGGGCTCCCTAAGTCTAAGGGCTGGGGCGCCCCAGGCCTGGGGCTCCCAAAGCCTAAGGGCTGAGGCGCCCAAGGCCTGGGGCTCCCTAAGTCTAAGTGCTGGGGCACCCCATGCCTGGGGCTCCCTAAACCTAAGGGCTGGGGCGCCCAAGACCTGTGGTTCCCAAAGACTAATGGATGGGGAGCCACAGGCCTGGGGCTCTCAAAGCCTAAGGGCTGGGGCGCCCCAGGCCTGGAGCTCCCAAAGCCTAAGGGATGGGGCGCCCCAGGACTGGGACTCCCTAAGCCTAAATTCTGGGGTGCCCCAGGCCAGGTGCTCCCTAAGCCTAAGGGCTGGGGCACGCCAGGCCTAGGGCTCCCTAAGCCTAAGGGCTGGGGCACCCCAGGCCGGCGGCTCCCTTTTCCTAAGGACTTGGGCACCCAGGCCTGGGGCTCCCAAATCCTAAGGGCTCGGGCGCCCCAGGCCTGGGGCTCCCTAAGCCTAAGCGATGGGGCGCCCCAGGACTGGGGTCCCAAAGCCTAAGGGCTGCGGCGCCACAGGCCTGGGACTCCCTAAGAATAAGGGCTGGGGCGCCCCAGTCCTGGGGCTCACTAACCCTAAAAGTTGGGGCGCCCCAGGTGTGGGACTCAAAAAGCTTAAGGGCTGGGGCACGCCAGTCCTGGGGCTCCCTAAGTCTAAGGGCTGGTGTGCCCCAAGCCTTGGGCTCCCTAAGCCTAAAGGATGGGGCGCCCCAGGCCTTGGGCTCCTAAAGCCTAAGGGATGGGGCGCCGCGGGCCTGGGCCTCCCTAAGCCTAAGGGCTGGGGTGCCCCAGGCCTGGGGCTCCCAAACCCTAAGGGCTGGGGATCCCCTGGCCTGGGGCTCCCTTTGCCTAAGGGCTGGGGCGTCCCTGGCCTGGGGCTTCCTAAGCTTAAGGTCCGGGGCGCCCCAAGCCTGGGGCTTCCAAACCTAAGGGTTGGGGAGTCCCAGGCCTGGGGCTCCCAAATCCTAAGGGATGGGGCGCCCCAATCCTGGGGCTCCTTAGCCTATCGGCTGGGAAGACCCAGGCCTGGGGCTCCCAAGACCTAATGGCTGGGGAGCCCCAGGCCTGGTGCTACCAAAGCCTAAGCTCTGGGGCAACCTAGGCCTGGGCCTCCCTAAGCCTAAGGGCTGGGGCCCACAAGGCCTGGGAGTCTCTAAGCCTAAGGACTGGGGCACCCCAGGCCTGGGGCTCCCTAAGCTTAAGTGCTGGGGCGCCCCTACACAGGTGCTCCCTAAGCCTAAGGGCTGTGGCGCCCCAGGACTGGGGTCCCATATTCTAAGGGCTGGGGCGCCCAGGCCTGGCGATCTCAAAGCCTAAAGGCTGGGGCGCCACAGGCCTAGGGCTCCCTAAGACTAAGGGCTGGGGCGCCCCAGGCCTGGGGTTCACGAAGCCTAAGGGCTGGGTCGCCCCAGGCCTAGGGCTTCCAAAGCTAAGGCCTGAGGAGTCCCAGGCCTAGGGCTCCCAAATTCTAAGAGCTGGGGTGCCCCAGTCTAGGGGCTCCTTAACCTAACGGCTGGGGTGCCACAGGCCTGGGGCTCCCAAGACCTAATGGCTGGGGCGCCACAAGCCTTGGGTTCCCAAAGCGTAAGGTCTGGGGCAACCCAGGCCTGGGAGTCCCTAAGCCTATGGGCTGGGGCGCCCCAGGCCTGGGGCTCCCTAAGCCTAAGGGCTGGGGCGCCCTAGGCCTGGGGCTCCCAAAGCCTACGTGCTGGGGCGCGCCTGGCCAGGTGCTCCCTAAGCCTAAGGGCTGTGGCGCCCCAGTACTGGGGTCCCAAATCCTAAGGGCTGGGGCACTCCAGGCCTGGGGCTCCCAAAGCCTAAGGCCTGGGGCGCGCCAGGCCTGGCGCTCTCAAAGCCTAAAGGCTGGGGCGCCACAGGCCTGGGGCTCCCTAAGCCTAAGGGCTGGGTTGCCCCAGATCTAGGGCTCCCAAAGCCTAAGGGCTGGGGCGCCCCAGACCTGGGACTCCCAAAGCCTAAGGGCTGGGCCGCCCCAGGCCTAGGTTCCCAAAGCCTAAGGGCTGGGGCGCCCTAGGCCTGGGGCTCCCAAAGCCTATGGGCTGGGGAACCCCAGGCCTCGGGCTCCCTAATCCTAAGGGCTGGGGAGTCCAAGTCTTAGGGCTCCCTAAGCCTAAAGACTGGGGCGCCCACCTGGGGCTCCCTTATCCTAAGTGCTGGGGCGCCCAGGCCTGGGCCTCACTAAGCCTAAGGGCTGGGGCACCCCAGGCCTGGGACTCCCAAAGCCTAAGGCCTGGGGCGCCCCAGGCCTTGGCTCCATAATCCTAAGGGCTGGGACGCCTCAGGCCTGGGGCTCCCTAAGCCTAAGGGCTGGGGCGCCCCAGGCCTTGGCTCCCTAAGCCTAAGCTCTCTGGCGCCCCAGTCCTGAGGCTCCCAAATCCTAAGGACTGGGGCGCCCCGGGTATGGGACTCCCTAAGCCTAAGGGCTGGGGCGCCCCAGCCTGGGGCTACCAAAGCCTACGGGCTGGGGAGCTTCAGGACAGGGTTTCCAAAGCGTAAGGGCTGGGGCGACCCAGGCCAGGGCCTCCCTAAGACTAAGGGCTGTGGCGCCCCAGGACTGCGGCTCCCAAAACCGAAGGGAAAGGGGCACCCCAGACCAGGGGCTCAAAAAGCCTAAGGGCTGGGGCGCCCCAAGCATTGGGCTCCCAAAGCCTAAGGTCTGGGGCGCTCCAGGCTTGGGGCTCCCTCGGCCTAAGTGCTGGGGGGCCCCAGGTTGGGGCTCCCAAAGCCCAAGGGCTGGGAAGACCTGGGCCTGGGGCTCTCTAAGCCTAAGTGTTGGGGCGCCCCGGGCCTGGGGCTTCCTAAGCCCAAGGACTGGGGCGCCACAAGCCTTGGGTTCCCAAAGCCTAAGGGCTGGGGCGCCCCAGGCACGGTGCTCCCAAAGCCTAAGGGCTGGGGCGCCCCAGGCTTGGGGCTCCCAAAGCCTAAGGGCTGGAGCGCCCCAGGCCTGGAGCTCCCAAAGCCTAAGGGCTGGGGCACCCCAGGCCTGGGGATCCCAAATCCAAAGGGCTGGGGGGACACAGGCCAGGTCCTCCCTTATCCTAAGTGTTGGGGGGCCCCAGGCCTGGGGCTCCCAAAACCTAAGGGAAAGGGGCCCACAGACCTGAGGCTCCCAAAGCCTAAGGGCTCGGGCGCCCCAGGCCTGAGGCTCCCAAATCCTAAGGGCTGGGGCGCCCCGGGCCTGGGGCACCCTAAACATAAGGGCTGGGGCACCCCGGGCCTCGGGCTCCCAAAGCCTAGGGGCTGGGGTGCCACGGGCTTGGGGCTCCCTTAACCTAAGGGCCGGGGCACCCCGGGCCTGGGACTCCCTAAGCCTAAGGGCTGGGGCGCCCCAGGCCTGGGGCTCCCAAAGCCTAAGGGCACGGGAGCCATAGGCCTGGCGCTTTCAAAGCCTAAAGCTGGGGCGCCACAGGCCAGGGGATCCCTAAGCATAAGGGCTGGGGCAACCCAGGCCTGGGGTTCCCTAAGCCTAAGGGCTGGGGCCCCCCAGGCCTGGGAGTCCCTAAATTAAAGGCTGGAACGCCCCAGGCCTGGGGCTCCCTAAGCCTAAGGGCTTGGGCGCCCCAGGCCTGGGGCTTCCAAAGCTAAGGGCTGTGGAGTCCCAGGCATAGGGCTCCCAAATTCTAAGGGCTGGGGCGCCCCAGTTCTGGGGCTCCTTAGCCTAACGACTGGGGCGCCCCAGGCCTGGGGCTCCAAGACCTAATGGCTGGGGCGCCCGAGGCCTGGGGCTCCCAAAGCCTACGATCTGGGGCAACCCAGACCTGGGGTTCCCTAAGCCTAAGGATTGGGGCACCCCATGCCTGGGGCTCCCAAAACCTAAGGACTGGGGCGCCCCAGGCCTGGATCTCTCAAAGCCTAAGGGCTGGGGAGCCCCAGGCCTGGGGCTCCTAAATCCTAAGGACAGCTGAGCCACAAGCCTGGCGCTTTCAAAGCCTAAAGCTTGGGCGCCACAGGCCTGGGGCTCCAAAGCCTAAGGGCTGGGGCGCCCCATCCTGGGGCTCCCAAAACCTAAGGACGTGGGCGCCCCAGGCCTGGGGCACCCAAAGCCTAAATGCTTTGGCGCCCCACCTGGGGCTCCCTAAGCCTAAGTGCTAGGGCGCCCCAGGCCTTGGTCTCCCTAAGCCTAAGGGCTGGGGCGCTCCAGTCCTGGGGCTCCCTAAGCCTAAGGGCTGGGGCGCCCCAGGCCTGGGGCTCCCTAAGACTAAGGGTTGGGGCTCCCTAGGCTGGGGCTCCCAAAGCCTATGTGCTGGGGCCCCCCAGGCCTGGGGTTCCCTAAGCCTAAGGGCCGGGGTGCCCCAAGCCTTGGGCTCCCTATGCCTAAGGGCTGGGGCGCCCCAGGCCTGGGGCTCCCAAAGCGTAAGGGCAGGGGCGCCCCAGGCCTGGTGCTCCCTAAGCCTAAGTGCTTGGGCGCCCCTGGCCAGGTGATCCCTAAGCCTAAGGGTTGGGGCCCTCCAGGCCTGGGGCTCCCTAAGACTAAGGGCTGGGGCGCACCAGGCCTGGGGCTCCCAAAGCGTAAGGGCAGGGGCGCCCCAGGCCTGGGGCTCCCTAAGCCTAAGTGCTTGGGCGCCCCTGGCCAGGTGATCCCTAAGCCTAAGGGCTGGGGCGCCCTAGGCCTGGGGCTCCCTACTCTAAGGGCTGGGGCGTCCCAGGCCTGGGGCTCCTTAAGCCTAAGGACTGGGGAACCCTAGGCATGAAGCTCCCTAAGCCTAAGTGCTAGGGCGCCCCAGGCCTTTGTAGCCCTAAGCCTAAGGGCCGGGGGCGCCCCAGGCCTGGGGCTCCCTAAGTATAAGGGTTGGGGTTCCCTAGGATGGGGCTCCAAAGCCTAAGGTCTGGGGCGCCCCAGGCCTGGGGCTCCCAAAGTCTAAGGCCTTGGGCGCCACAGGTCTGGGGCTCCCTAAACCTAGGCTGGGGCGCACCAGGCCTGGGGCTACCAAAGCCTACGGGCTGGGGCGCCCCAGGCTTGGGGTCCAAAGCCAAAGGGCTGGGGCACCCCAGGCCTGGGGTTCCCAAGCCCAAGGGCTGGGGCGCCCCTACCCTGGGGGTCCCTAAGCTTAAGGGCTGGGGTCCCAAGGCCTGGGGCTCCCAAAGCCTAAGTGCTGGGGCGCCCCAGGCCTGGGGCTCCCTAAGCCTAAGGGCCGGGGTGCCCCATGCCTTGGGTTCCCTAAGCCTAAGGGCTGGGGCGCCCCAGGCCTGGGGCTCCCTAAGCCTAAGGGCAGGGGCGACGAGGCCTGGGGGTCCCTAATCCTAAGGGATGGGGCGCCCCTGGCCTGGGGCTCCCTAAGCCTAAGTGCTTTGGCGCCCCTGGCCAGGTGATCCCTAAGCCTAAGGGCTGGGGCCCTCCAGGCTGGGTCTCCCAAATCCTAAGGGCTGGGGCGTCCCAGGCCTGGGGCTCCTTAAGCCTAAGGGCTGGGGAACCCTAGGCATGAGGCTCCCTAAAACTAAGGGCTAGGGCGCCGTAGGCCTGGGGCTCCCTACTCTAAGGGCTAGGGCGCCGAAGGCCTGGGGCTCCCTAAGCCTAAGTGCTGGGGCGCCCCATGCCTGGGGCTCCGTAAACCTAAGGGCTGGGGCGCCCGAGGCCTGTGGTTCCCAAAGACTAAGGGATGGGGAGCCACAGGCCTGGGGCTCACAAAGCCTAAGGGCTGGGGTGCCCCAGACTGGGGCTCCCAAAGCCTAAGGTATGGGGCGCCCCAGGACTGGGACTCCCTAAGCCTAAGTTCTGGGGCGCCCCAGGCCAGGTGCTTCCTAAGTGTGGACGCCATTACAAGATGGCGCTGGACCGCGCCCTTATCTTCAGGGTTAGTGATAACAAGTTATGCCACGCATGCGCTCAGTCTGGACTTTGACGCAGGAGAGCTTTGCGCCTATCTGAGAGAGCCCCGTCACCCCGAAGCATATATAAGCCAGGGTTTTTAGCCTGCCCGGGGTCTTCCATAGCTGACCTCGGATCTAGAGGCAGCTCTCAATAAACTCCGCTTATCACGCTATCAGAAGGATCCTGGTCAATTTGTCTCGTCCTGTGTCGCGTTCATCCTCTTATCTTCCGCCGTGGGAGGGTCGCGCGTGACAGCTGGTGCCGAAAACCCGGGATTTCGAGTCCTTAACAAGGCGAGGAGACGGTTGAGTGGAGACCCCCGAAAGGCAGGATTCAGAACTGATCAGCGCTGCGGAGAGGGTGAGTTCTGCAAGGCCACTGCTGTGTGAATGTTTATCCGTTACGGCTGCGGCGGCCTTGGCTGAGTGTGAGAGAGAGTGCTGCTTCCGCTTTCGGTTTAGACTGAGAAGAAAATCCTGTGCTTAAGTCCCATGTAGATAAACAGGCGACATGGGAAATGTTCCAATAAAACAGATGGTTAAAACTTTGCAGCAAATCTTGCTAGCTCGTAAACTGAAGATATCAGAAGGCACGCTTAGCAAATTTGTGAGGGAAATAGACCAGATTGCACCATGGTTTCTAACAACGGGCTCTCTGACTGTCCCATGTTGGGACAAGTTGGGAAGAGACATTGATCGAGCAAAAGAAGAGGGACAGATAAGACCGGGCACGAGACCGGTCTGGAAACTAGTTAGAAGTTGCTTAGTGGACGAAGCTTGTGCAGAAGTGATACGTCAGGGGCAGCGTGAGTGGATTGACTTTCAAGACAGCATGTCAGAAGCAGGACAGGAACACACCCGAGGAAACGGGACGTCCGAAAAGGACGATCCGGGAATAGATCGATCTAAAAGGAAAAAACACAGGAGCTCAAAATTGGAGACAAATACGGAGTCAGAGGAAACCTCCGTGACCGGCTCGGAATCAGAGACCGGAGAGGAAACGGAGACAAAACAGCCCAAAACAGGAGGGACCACAAGAGAGAGGGGGGCTGCCGCGCGGGCACGGCAGGAAGCCCCTACTGAGATTAAGGGGCGCCCCAGGCGTGGGGCTCCCAAAGCCTAAGGGCTGGCGATACCCGGGCCTGGGGTTCCCTAAGCCTAAGGGCTGGGGCACCCGGGCTTGGGGCTTCCTAAGCCTAAGGGCTGGGGCGCCCCAGGCCTGGGGCTTCCAAACATAAGGGTTGGGAAGTCCCAGGCCTGGGGCTCCCAAGTCCTAAGGGATGGGGCGCCCCAATCCTGGGGCTCCTTAGCCTATCGGCTGGGACGCCCCAGGCCTGGGGCTCCCAAGACCTAATGGCTGGGGTGCCCCAGGCCTGGGGTTCCCAAAGCCTAAGCTCTGGGGCAACCCAGGCCTGGGGCTCCCTAAGCCTAATGGTTGGGGCCCACCAGGCCTGGGAGTCCCTAAGCCTAAGGGCTGGGGCAACCCAGGCCTGGGAGACCCTAAGCCTAAGGGCTGGGGCGCCCCAGGCCTGGGGCTCCCAAAGCCTAAGGGCTGGGGCGCCCAGGCCTGGGGTTCCCAAATGCAAAGGGCTGGGGCGACACAGGCCAGGTGCTCCCTTATCCTAAGGGTTGGGGCGCCCCAGGCCTGGGGCTCCCAAAACCTAAGGGAAATGGGCCCCAAGACCTGCGGCTCCCAAAGCCTAAGGGCTCGGGCGCCCCAGGCCTGAGGCTCTCAAATCCTAAGGGCTGGGGCCCCCCGGGTCTGGGACTCCCTAAGACTAAGGGCTGGGGCGCCCCAACACAGGGGTTCCAAAACCTAAGGGCTGGGGCACCCCATGCCTTATTTCCCAAAGCCTAAGGGCTGGGGCGCCCCAGGCCTGGGGCTCCCAAAGCCTAAAGGCTGAGGATCCCCGGACCTGGGGCTAAGCCTAAGGGCTGGGGCACCCGGGCCTGGGGCTTCCTAAGCCTAAGGGCTGGGGCGCCCGAAGCCTGGGGCTTCCAAACCTAAGGGTTGGGGAGTCCCAGGCCTGGGGCTCCCAAATCCTAAGGGATGGGCGCCCCAATCCTGGGGCTCCTTAGCCTATCGGCTGGGACGCCCCAGGCCTGGGGCTCGCAAGACCTAATGGCTGGGGCGCCCCAGGCCTGGGGCTCCCAAAGCCTAAGCTCTGGGGCAACCCAGGCCTGGGGCTCCCTAAGCCTAAGTGCTGTGGCCCACCAGGCCTGGGAGTCCCTAAGCCTAAGGGCTGGGGCGCCCCAGGCCTGGGGCTCCCGAAGCCTAAGGGCTGGGGCGCCCCAGGCCTGGGGCTTCCAAATTTAAGGCCTGGGGAGTCCCAGGCCTGGGGCTCCCAAATTCTAAGCGCTGGGGCGCTCCATTCCTGGGGCTCCTTAGCCTAACGGCTGGGGCGCCACATGCCTGGGGCTCCCAAGACCTAATGGCTGGGGCGCCCGAGGCCTGGGGCTCCCAAAGATTAAGGTCTGGGGCAACACAGGCCTGGGAGTCCCTAAGCCTAAGGGCTGGGGCGCCCCAGGACTGGGGTCCCAAATCCTAAGGCCTGGGGCACTCCAGGCCTGGGGCTCCTAAAGCCTAACGGCTGGGGCACGCCAGGCCTGGCGCTCTCAAAGCCTAAAGGCTGGGGCGCCACAGGACTGGGGCTCCCTAAGCCTAAGGGCTGGGTTGCCCCAGACCTGGGGCTCCCAAAGCCTAAGGGCTGGGGCGCCTCAGACCTGGGACTCCCAAAGCCTAAGGGCTGGTCCCCCCGAGGCCTGGGTTCCCAAAGCCTAAGGGCTGGGGCGCCCTACCCTGGGACTCCCAAAGCCTAAGTGCTGGGGCTCCCCAGGCCTGGGGCTACCTAATCCTAAGGGATGGGGAGTCCAAGGCCTAGGGCTCCCTAAGCCTAAAGTCTGGGGCGCCCACCTGGGGCTCCCTTATCCTAAGTGCTGGGGCGCCCAGGCCTGGGGCTCCCTAAGCCTAAGTGCTGGGGCGTCCAAGGCCTGGGACTCCCAAAGCCTAAGGCCTCGGGCGTCCCAGGCCTGGGGCTCCCTAAGCCTAAGGGGTGGGGCTCCCCAGTCCTGGGGCTCCCTAAGCCTAAGTGCTGGGGCGCCCCAGGACTGGGGTCCCAAATCCTAAGGCCTGGGGAACTCCAGGCCTGGGGCTCCTAAAGCCTAACGGCTGGGGCGCGCCAGGCCTGGCGCTCTCAAAGCCTAAAGGCTGGGGCGCCACAGGCCTGGGGCTCCCTAAGCCTAAGGGCTGGGTTGCCCCAGACCTGGGGCTCCCAAAGCCTAAAGGCTGGGGCGCCCCAGGCCTAGGGTTCCCAAAGCCTAAGGCCTGGCGCTCGCTAAGCCTAAGGGCTGGGGGGCCCCAGGCCTGGGGCTCCCAAATCCTAAGGGCTGGGGCGCACCAGGACTGGGGTTCCAAAGCCTAAGGGCTGGGGCACCCCAGACCTTAGGTCCCAAAGCCCAAGGGCTGGGACGACACAGGCCTGGGCCAACCTAAGACTAAGGGCTGTGGCGCCCCAGGATTGGGCCTCCCGAAACCGAAGGGAAAGGGGCGCCCCAGACCTGGGGCTCAAAATGCCTAAGGGCTCGGGCGCCCGAGGCCTGGGGCTCCCAAATCCTATGGGCCTGAGCGCCCCAGGACTAGGGCTCCCAATGCCTAAGGGCTGGGGCGCCCCAGGCCTGGGGCTCCCAAAGCCTAAGGGCTGGGGCGTCCCAGGCCTGGGCCTCCCTAAGCCTAAGGGCTGGGGCACCCCAGGCCTGGGGCTCCCTTAGCCTAAGGGCTGGGGCGCCCCCGGCTTGGGGCTCCCTATGCCTAAGGGCTGGGGTGCTCCAGTCCGGGGGCTCCCTAATCCTAAGGGCTGGGGCTTCCCAGGCCGGGGGCTCCTTAAGGCTAAGGGCTGGGGCGCCCCAGGCCTGGGGCTCCCTAGCCTATGGGCAGGGGCGCCACAGGCCTGGGGCTCCCTAAGACTAAGGACTGGGGCGCCCTAGGCCTTGAGCTCCCTAAGCCTAAGGGCTGAGGCGCCCCAGACCTGGGGTTCCAAAGCCTAAGGGATGGGGCAACCCAGGCCTAGGGCTCCCTAAGCCTAAGGGCTGGGTCTCCCAATGCCTACGGCTCCCAAAGCCTAAGGGCTGGGGCACCCCAGGCCTGAGGCTCCCAAATCCTAACGACTAGGTCGCCCCAAGCCTTAGGCTCCCTAAGCCTAAGGGCAGGGGCGCCCCAGGCCTGGGGCTCCCAAGGCCTAAGGGCTGGGGCACCCCATGCCTGGGGCACCCTAAGCCTAAGGGCTGGGGCACCCCAGGTATGGGGCTCCCAAAGCCTAAGTGCTGGGGCGCTTCAGGACTGGAATCCCAAAGACTAAGGGCTGGGGCGCTCCAGGCCTGGGGCTGCCAAAGCCTAACGGCTGGGGTGTCCCAGGCCTGGGCTCCCTAAGACTAAGGGCAGGGGCGCCCCGAGCCTTGAGCTCCCTACGCTTAAGGGATGGGGCGCCCCAGGCCTTGGTCTCCTAAAGCCTAAGGGATGGGGCGCCCCGGGCCTGGGGCTCCCAAATCCAAACGGCTGGGGCGACACAGGCCAGGTCCTCCCTTATCCTAAGGATTGGGGCGCCCCAGGCCTGGGGCTCCCAAAACCTAAGGGAAAGAGGCCCCCAGACCTGCGGCTCCTAAATCCTAAGGGCTGGGGCGCCCCAGGCCTGAGGCTCCCAAATCCTAAGGGCTGGGGCGCCCCGGGCCTGGGGCTCCCTAAGCCTAAGGGCTGGGTCACCCCGGGCCTGGGGCTCCCAAAGCCTAAGGGCTGGGGTGCCACGAGCTTGGGGCTCCCTTACCTAAGGGCCGGGGCATCCTGAGCCTGGGACTCCCTAAGCCTAAGGGCTGGGGCGCCCCAGCTTGGGGCTACCAAAGGCTACGGGCTGGGGCGCCCCAGGACGGGGTTTCCAAAGTCTAACGGCTGGGGCACCCCAGGCCTTAGGTCCCAAAGCCCAAGGGCTGGGGCGACCCAGGCCTGGGCCTCCCTAAGACTAAGGGCTGTGGCGCCCCAGGATTGGGGCACCCAAAACCGAAGGGAAAGGGGCGCCCCAGACCTGGGGCTCAAAAACCCTAAGGGCTCGGGCGCCCGAGGCCTGGGGCTCCCAAATCCTAAGGGCCTGAGCGCCCCAGGCCTAGGGCTCCCAATGCCTAAGGGCTGGGGTTCCCCAAGCCTGGGGCTCCCTAAGCCCAAGGGCTGGGGCTCCCCGGGCCTGGGGCTTTCTAAGGCTAATGGCTGGGGCTCCCCAGGCCTGGAGCTCACTAAGCCTAAGGGCTGGGTCGCCCCAGGCCTGGAGCTCACTAAGCCTAAGGGCTGGGTCGCCCCAGGCCTAGGGTTCCCAAGCCTAATGGCTGGGGCACCCCAGGCCTGGGGCACCCTAAGCCTAAGGGTTGGGGCGCCCCAGTCCTGGGGCTTCCAAAGCCTAAGGGCTGGGGCATCCCAGGCCTGGGCCTCCCTAAGCCTAAGGGCTGGGGCACCACAGGCCTGTGGCTCCCTTAGCCTAAGGGCTGGGGTGCCCCAGGCCTTGGGCTCCCTAAGCCTAAGGGCTCAGGTGCCCCAGGCCTGGGGTTCCAAAGCCTAAGGGCTGGGGCACCCCAGGCCTAGGGCTCCCTAAGCCTAAGGGGTGGCGCTCCCCATGCCTTCGGCTCCCAAATCCTAAGGGCTGGGGCGCCCCAAGCCTGGTGTTCCAAAGCCTAAGTGCTGGGGCGCCCCAGGAATGGGGCTCCCAAAACCTAAGGGAAAGGGGCCCCCAGACCTGCGGCTCCCAAAGCCTAAGGGCTCGGGCGCCCAAGGCATGAGGCTCCCAAATCCTGAGGACTAGGTCGCCCCAGGCCTGGGGCTCCCAAGGCCTAAGGGCTGGGGTGCCCCATGCCTGGGGCACCCTTAGCCTAAGAGCTGGGGCACTGAAGGTATGGGGCTCCCAAAGCCTAAGTGCTGGGGCGCTCCAGGCCTGGGACTCCCAAAGACTAAGGCTGGGGTGCTCCAGGCCTGGGGCTGCCAAAGCCTAAGGGCTGGTGTGTCCCAGGCCTGGGGCTACCTAAGCCTAAGGGGAGGGGCGCCCCAAGCCTTGGGCACCCTAAGCCTAAGGGATGGGGCGCCCAAGGCCTTGGGCTCCTAAAGCCTAAGGGATGGGGCGCCCCGGGCCAGGGGCTCCCTAAGCCTAAGGGCTGTGGCGCCCCAGGCCTGGGGCTCCCAAAGCCTAAGGACTGGGGAGCCCCGAGCTTGGGGCTCCCTAAGCCTAAGGGCTAGGGCAGCCCTGGCCTGGGGCTCCCAAAGCCTAAGGGCTGGGGAGCCCCGGTCCAGGGGCTCCCTTCGCCTAATTGCTGGGGCGTCCCGGGCTTGGGGCTTCCTAAGCCTAAGGGCTGGGGCGCCCCAAGCCTAGGGCTTCCAAACATAAGGGTTGGGGAATCCCAAGCCTGGGGCTCCCAAATCCTAAGGGCTGGTACGCCCCAGTCAGGGGCTCCTTAGCCTAAAGGCTGGGACGCCCCAGGCCTGGGGCTCCCAAGACCAAATGGCTGGGGCACCCCATGCTTGGAGCTCCCAAAGCCTAAGGTCTGGGGCAACCCAGGCCTGGGATTCCCAAAGCCTAAGGGCTTGGGCACCCCAGGCCTGGTAGTCCCTAAGCCTAAGGGCTGGGGCGCCCCAGGCCTGGGGCTCCCTAAGCCTAAGTGCTGGGTGCCCCTGGCCAGGTGCTCCCTAAGCCTAAGGGCTGTGGCGCCCCAGGACTAGGGTCCCAAATCCTAAGGGCTGGGGCGCCCCAGGCCTGGCGCTCTCAAAGCCTAAAGGCTGGGGCGCCACAGGCCTGGGGCCCCCTAAGACTAAGGGCTGGGGCGCCCCAGGCCTGGGGCTTACAAAGCTAAGGCCTGGGGCGCCACAGGCCTAGGGTTCCCAAAGCCTAAGACCTGGGGCTCGCTAAGCCTAAGGGATGGGGCGCCCCAGGCCTGGGGCTCCCAAAGCCTAAGGGCTGGGTCGCCCGAGGCCTGGAGCTACCAAAGCCTAAGGGCTGGGGCACCCCAGGCCTAAGTTCCCAAACCCTAAGGGAAGGGGCAACCCAGGCCTGGGCCTGCCTAAGACTAAGGGCTGGGGTTTCCCCGGCTTGGGGCTCCCTAAGCTTAAGGGCTGGGGTGCTCCAGGCCGGGGGCTGCCTAAGCCTAAGGGCTAGGGCTCCCCGGGCCTGGGACTTCCTAAGCATAAAGGCTGGGGCTCCCCAGGCCTGGAGCTCGCTAAGCCTAAGGGCTGGGGTGCCCCAGGCCTAGGGTTCCCTAGCCTAAGGGCTGGGGCACCCCAGGCCTGGGGCTCCCTAAGCCTAAGGGTTGGGGCGCCCCAGGCCTGGGGCTCCCTTAGCCTAAGGGCTGGGGCGCCCCCGAATTGGGGCTCCCAAAGCCTAAGGGCTGGGGTGCTCCAGGCCGGGGGCTGCCTAAGCCTAAGGGCTGGGGCGTCCCAGGCCGGGGCTCCTTAATGCTAAGGGCTGGGACGCCACAGGCCTGGGACTCCCTAGCCTATGGGCTGGGGCACCACAGGCCTGTGGCTCCCTAAGATTAAGGGCTGGGTCGCCCCTGGCCTTGGGCTCCCAAAGACTAAGGGCTGAGGCGCCGCAGGCTTGGGGTTCCAAAGTCTAATGGCTGGGGCAACCCAGGCCTAGGGCTCCCAAACCCTAAGGGCTGGGGCTCCCCATGCCTTCGGCTCCCAAAGCCTAAGGGCTGGGGCCCCCCAAGCCTGGTGTTCCAAATCCTAAGAGATTGGGCGCCCCAGGCCGGGGGTACCAAACCTATGGGAAAGGGGCCCGCAGACCTGCGGCTCCCAAAGCCTAAGGGTTCGGGCGCCCCAGGCATGAGGCTCCCAAATCCTAAGGACTAGGTCGCCCCAGGCCTGGGGCTCCCTAAGACTAAGGGCTGGGGCGCCCCAGGCCTAGGGCTCCCAAGGCCTAAGGGCTGGGGCGCCCCATGCCTGGGGCATCCTAAGCCTAAGGGCTGGGTCACCCCAGGTATGGGGCTCCCAAAGCCTAAGTGCTGGGGCGCTCCAGGCCTGGGGCTCCCTAAGCCTAAGGGCTGGGGCGCCCCAGGCCTGGGACTCCCAAAGCCTAAGGCCAGGGGCGCCCCAGGCCTGGGGCTCCCTAAGCCTATGGGCTGGGCCGCCCCAGGCCTTGGTTCCCTAAGCCTAAGGGCTGGGTTGCCCCAGACTTGGGGCTCCCAAAGCCTAAGGGCTGGGGCGCCCCAACCTGGGACTCCCAAAGCCTAAGGACTGGGCAGCCCCAGGCTTGGGTTCCCAAAGCCTAAGGGCTGGGGCACCCTAGGCCTGGGGCTCTCAAAGCCTAAGGGCTGGGGCAGCCCAGGCCTGGGTCCCCCTAATCCTAAGGGCTGGGGAGTCCACGGCCTAGGGCTCTCTAAGACTAAAGGCTGGGGCGCCCACCTGGGGCTCCCTTATCCTAAGTGCTGGGGCGCCCAGGCCTGTGGCTCCCTAAGCCTAAGGGCTGGGGCGCCCCAAGCCTGGGGCTCCCTAAGCCTAAGTGTTGGGGCGCCCCGGGCCTGGGGCTTCCTAAGTCTAAGGACTGGGGCGCAACAAGCCTGGGGCTCCCAAAGCCAAAGGGCAGGGGCGCCCCAGGCACGGGGCTACCAAAGCCTACGGGCTGCGGCGCCCCAGGCACGGGGCTACCAAAGCCTACGGGCTGCGGCGCCCCAGGACTGGGGTTCCAAAGCCTAAGGGCTGGGGCACCCCAGGCCTTAGGTCCCAAAGCCTAAATGATGGGGCGACCAAGGCCTGGGCCTCCCTAAGACTAAGGGCTGTGGCGCCCCAGGACTGGGGCTCCCTAAGACTAAAGTCTGGGGCACTCCAGGCCTGGGCTCCCTAAGCCTAAGGGCTGGGGTGCCCCAGGCCCAGGGGCTCCCAAAGCCCAAGGGCTGGGAAGCCCTGGGCCTAGGGCTCCCTAAGCCTAAGTGTTGGGGCGCCCCGGGCCTGGGGCTTCCTAAGCCTAAAGACTGGGGCGCCACAAGCCTGGGGCTCCCAAAGCCTAAGGGCTGGGGCGCCCCAGGCCTAGGGTTCCCAAAGCCTAAGGCCTGGGGCTCGCTAAACCTAAGGGCTGGAGCGCCCCAGGCCTAGGGTTCCCAAAGCCTAAGGCCTGGGGCTCGCTAAACCTAAGGGCTGGAGCGCCCCAGGCCTGGGGCTCCCAAAGAATAAGGGCTGGGGCGCCCCAGGCCTGGGGCTCCCTAAGCCTAAGGGCTGGGGCGCCCCAGGCCTGGGACTCCCAAAGCCTAAGGCCAGGGGCGCCCCAGGCCTGGGGCTCCCTAAGCCTATGGGCTGGGCCGCCCCAGGCCTTGGCTCCCTAAGCCTAAGGGCTAGGGCGCCCCAGGCCTGAGGCTCCCTAAGCCTAAAGGCTGGGGCGCCCCAAGACTGGGCCTCCCTAAGCCTAAGTGTTGGGGCGCCCCGGGCCTGGGCCTTCCTAAGCCTAAGAACTGGGGCGCAACAAGCCTGGGGCTCCCAAAGCCAAAGGGCTGGGGCACCCCAGGCACGGGGCTGCCAAAGCCTAAGGGCTGGGGCGACCCAGCCTGGGGCTACCAAAGCCTACGGCTGGGGCGCCCCAGGACTGGGGTTCCAAAGCCTAAGGGCTGGGGCACCCCAGGCCTTAGGTCCCAAAGCCTAAGGCATGGGGCAACCAAGGCCTGGGCCTCCCTAAGACTAAGGGATGTGGCGCCCCAGGACTGGGGCTCCCTAAGACTAAAGTCTGGGGCGCTGCAGGCCTTGGCTCCCTAAGCCTAAGGTCTGGGGCGCCTCAGGCCCAGGGGCTCCCAAAGCCCAAGGGCTGGGAAGCCCTGGGCCTGTGGCTCCCTAAGCCTAAGTGTTGGGGCGATCCAGGCTTGGGGCTTCCTAAGCCTAAGGACTGGGGCTCCACAAGCCTGGGGCTCCCAAAGCCTAAGGGCTGGGGCGCCCCAGGCCTGGGGCTCCCAAAACCAAAGGGCTGGGGCGACACAGTCCAGGTCCTCCCTTATCCTAATGGTTGGGGCGCCCCAGGCCTGGGGCTCCCAAAACCTAAGGGAAAAGGGCCCCCAGACCGGCGTCTCCCAAATCCTAAGGGCTCTGGCGCCCCAGGCCTGAGGCTCAAAATCCTAATGGTTGGGGCGCCCAGGGCCTGGGGCTCCGAAAACCGAAGGGAAAGGAGCGTCCCAGACCTGGGGCTCAAAAAGCCTAAGGGCTCGGGCGCCCGAGGCCTGGGGCTCCCAAATCCTAAGGGCCTGAGCGCCCCAGGCCTAGGGCTCCCAATGAATAAGGGCTGGGGAGCCCCTGGCCTAGGGCTCCATAAGCCTAAGGGCTGGGGCTCCCCAGGCCTGGGGCTCCCTAAGCCTAAAGGCTTGGGCTCCCCAGGCCTGGAGCTCGCTAAGCCTAAGGGCTGGGTCGCCGCAGGCCTAGGGTTCCCAAACCTAAGGGCTGGGGTGCCCCAGGCCTGGGGCTCCCTAAGCCTAAGGGATGGGGTGCTCCAGGCCTGGCGCTCCCTAAGCCTAAGGGCTGGGGCGTCCCAGGCCGGGGGCTCCCTAAGGCTAAGGGCTGGGGCGCCCCAAGCAGGGGCTTATTAGCCAATGGGCTGGGGCGCCACAGGCCTGGGGTTCTCTAAGAATAAGGGCTGGGGCGCCCCAGGCCTTGTGCGCCCTAAGCCTACGGGCTGGGGCGCCCCAGGCCTGGGGCTCCCTAAGTCTAAGGGCTGAGGCTCCCCAGGCCTGGGGTTCCAAAGCCTAAGGGCTGGGGCAACCCAGGCCAAGGGCTCCCTAAGCCTAAGGGCTGGGGCTCCCCATGCCTTCGGCTCCCTAAGCCTAAGGGCTGGGGCGCCCCAAGCCTGGTGTTCCAAAGCCTAAGTGCTGGGGCGCCCCAGGCCTGGGGTCCCAAACCTAAGTGCTGGGGCGACACAGGCCAGGTCCTCCCTAAGCCTAAGGGCTGGGGCGCCCCAGGCCTAGGGCTCCCAAAACCTAAGGGAAAGCGGCCCCCAGACCTGCGGCTCCCTAAGCATAAGGGCTGGGGCGCCCCAGGCCTGGGGCTCCCCAGGCCTAAGGCCTGGGGCGCCCCATGCCTGGGGCACCCTAAGCATAAGGGCTGGGGCACCCCAGGCATGGGGCTCCAAAAGCCTAAGTGCTGGGGCGCTCCAGGCCTGGGAATCCCAAAGATTAAGGGCTGAGGCTCTCCAGGCCTGGGGCTGCCAAAGCCTAAGGGCTGGGCCGCCCCATGGCTGGGTTCCCAAAGCCTATGGGCTGGGGCGCCCTAGGCCTGGGGCTCCCAAAGCCTAAGGGCTGGGGCACACCAGGCCTGGGGCTCCTTAATCCTAAGGGCTGGGGAGTCCAAGTCCTAGGGCTCCCTAAGCCTAAAGGCTGGGGGGCCCACCTGGGGCTGCCTTATCCGAAGTGCTGGGGTGCCCAGGCCTGGGGCTCCCTAAGCCTAAAGGCTGGGGCGCCCAAGGCCTTGGGCTCCCTAAGTCTAAGGGCTGGGGCACCCCAAGACTTGGCTCCCGAAGCCTAAGGGCTGTGGCGCCCCAGGCCTGGGTCTCCCAAAGACTAAGGACTGGGGCTCCCCAGACCACGGTCTCCCACAGCCTAAGGGCTGGGGCGCCCCAGGCCTGGGGCTCCCTAAGCCTAAAGTCTCCCAAGCCACGTGCTCCCTAAGCCTACGTGTTGGGGCGCCCCGGGCCTGGGGCTTCCTAAGCCTAAGGACTGGGGCGCAACAAGCCTGGGGCTCACAAAGCCAAAGGGCTGGGGCGCCCCAGGCCTGGGGCTCCCAAATCCTAAGGGCTGGGGCGCCCCAGGCCTGGAGCTACCAAAGCCTAAGGGCTGGGAAGCCACGGGCCTGGGACGCCCTAAGCCTAAGGGCTAGGGCGCCCCAGCCTGGTTTACCAAAGCCTACGGGCTGGGGCGCCCCAGGACTGGGGTTCCAAAGCCTAAGGGCAGGGGAACCCCAGGCCTTATGTCCCAAAGCTTAAGGGATGGGGCGACCCAGGCCTAGGGTTCCCAAAGCCTAATGCCTGGAGCTCGCTAAGCCTAAGGGCTGGGGCGCCCCAGGCCTGGGGCTCCCAAAGCCTAAGGGCTGGGGCGCCCCAGGCACGGGGCTCCCAAAGCCTAAGGGCTGGGGCGCCCCAGGCCTAGGGTTCCCAAAGCCTAAGGCCTGGGGCTCGCTAAGCCTAAGGGCTGGGGCGCCCCAGGTATGGGGCCCCCAAAGCCTAAGGGCTGGGGCACCCCATGCCTGGGGCTCCCAAATCCAAAGGGCTGGGGCGACACAGGCCAGGTCCTCCCTTATCCTAAGGGTTGGGGCGCCCCAGGCCTGGGGCTCCCAAAACCAAAGGGAAAGGGGCCCCCACACCTGCGGCTCCCAAAGCCTAAGGGCTCTGGCGCCCCAGGCCTGAGGCTCCCAAATCCTAAGGGCTGGGGCGCCCCGGGCCTGGGGCTCCCTAAGCCTAAGAGCTAGGGCACCTCAGGCCTGGGCCTCCCAAAGCCTAAGGGCTGGGGTGCCACGGGCTTGGGCAACCTAAGCCTTAGGCTGGGGCACCCCGGGCCTTGGGCTCCCAAAGCCTAAGGGCCGAGACGCCCCGGGCCTGGGGCTCCCAAAGCCTAAGGGCTGGAGAGCCACGAGCCTGGGGCTCCCTAAGCCTAAGGGCTGGGGCAGCCCAGGCCTGGGGCTCCAAAGCCTAAGGGCTGGGGAGCCCCGGGCCTGGGGCTCCCTTCGCGTAAGGGCTGGGACGCCCAGGCCTGGGGCTCCCTAAGCCTAAGTGCTGGGGGCCCCTGGCCAGGTGCTCCCTAAGCCTAAGGGCTATGGCGCCCCAGGACTAGGGTCCCAAATCCTAATGCTGGGGCTCCCCAGGCCTGGCGCTCTCAAAGCCTAAAGGCTGGGGCACCACAGGCCTGGGGCTCTCTAAGACTAAGGGCTAAGGCGCCCCAGGTCTGGGGCTCCCGAAGCCTAAAGGCTGGGGCGCCCCAGGACAGGGGTCCCAAATCCTAAGGGCTGGGGCACTCCAGGCCTGGGGCTCCCAAAGCCTATGGGCTGGGGCGCGCCAGGCCTGGCGCTCTCAAAACCTAAAGGCTGGGGCGCCACAGGCCTGGGGCTCCCTAAGCCTAAGGGCTGGGTTGCCCCAGACTTGGGGCTCCCAAAGCCGAAGGGCTGGGGCGCCCCAACCTGGGACTCCCAAAGCCTAAGGACTGGGCAGCCCCAGGCTTGGGTTCCCAAAGCCTAAGGGCTGGGGCGCCCTAGGCCTGGGGCTCTCAAAGCCTAAGGGCTGGGGCAGCCCAGGCCTGGGTCTCCCTAATCCTAAGGGCTGGGGAGTCCACGGCCTAGGGCTCTCTAAGCCTAAAGGCTGGGGCGCCCACCTGGGGCTCCCTTATCCTAAGTGCTGGGGCGCCCAGGCCTGTGGCTCCCTAAGCCTAAGGGCTGGAGCGCCCCAAGCCTGGGGCTCCCTAAGCCTAAGTGTTGGGGCGCCCCGGGCCTGGGACTTCCTAAGTCTAAGGACTGGGGCGCAACAAGCCTGGGGCTCCCAAAGCCAAAGGGCTGGGGCGCCCCAGGCACGGGGCTACCAAAGCCTACGGGCTGCAGCGCCCCAGGCACGGGGCTACCAAAGCCTACGGGCTGCAGCGCCCCAGGACTGGGGTTCCAAAGCCTAAGGGCTGGGGCACCCCAGGCCTTAGGTCCCAAAGCCTAAATGATGGGGCGACCAAGGCCTGGGCCTCCCTAAGACTAAGGGCTGTGGCGCCCCAGGACTGGGGCTCCCTAAGACTAAAGTCTGGGGCACTCCAGGCCTGGGCTCCCTAAGCCTAAGGGCTGGGGTGCCCCAGGCCCAGGGGCTCCCAAAGCCCAAGGGCTGGGAAGCCCTGGGCCTGGGGCTCCCTAAGCCTAAGTGTTGGGGCGCCCCGGGCCTGGGGCTTCCTAAGCCTAAAGACTGGGGCGCCACAAGCCTGGGGCTCCCAAAGCCTAAGGGCTGGGGCGCCCCAGGCCTAGGGTTCCCAAAGCCTAAGGCCTGGGGCTCGCTAAACCTAAGGGCTGGAACGCCCCAGGCCTAGGGTTCCCAAAGCCTAAGGCATGGGGCTCGCTAAACCTAAGGGCTGGAGCGCCCCAGGCCTGGGGCTCCCAAAGCATAAGGGCTGGGGCGCCCCAGGCCTGGGATTCCCAAAGCCTAAGGCCAGGGGCGCCCCAGGCCTGGGGCTCCCTAAGCCTATGGGCTGGGCCGCCCCAGGCCTTGTCTCCCTAAGCCTAAGGGCTGGGTTGCCCCAGACTTGGGGCTCCCAAAGCCTAAGGGCTGGGGCGCCCCAACCTGGGACTCCCAAAGCCTAAAGACTGGGCAGCCCCAGGCTTGGGGTCCCAAAGCCTAAGGGTTGGGGCAGCCCAGGCCTGGGTCTCCCTAATCCTAAGGGCTGGGGAGTCCACGGCCTAGGGCTCTCTAAGCCTAAAGGCTGGGGCGCCCACCTGGGGCTCCCTTATCCTAAGTGCTGGGGCGCCCAGGCCTGTGGCTCCCTAAGCCTAAGGGCTGGGGCGCCCCAAGCCTGGGGCTCCCTAAGCCTAAGTGTTGGGGCGCCCCGGGCCTGGGGCTTCCTAAGTCTAAGGACTGGGGCGCAACAAGCCTGGGGCTCACAAAGCCAAAGGGCTGGGGCGCCCCAGGCACGGGGCTACCAAAGCCTACGGGCTGCGGCGCCCCAGGCACGGGGCTACCAAAGCCTACGGGCTGCGGCGCCCCAGGACTGGGGTTCCAAAGCCTAAGGGCTGGGGCACCCCAGGCCTTAGGTCCCAAAGCCTAAATGATGGGGCGACCAAGGCCTGGGCCTCCCTAAGACTAAGGGCTGTGGCGCCCCAGGACTGGGGCTCCCTAAGACTAAAGTCTGGGGCACTCCAGGCCTGGGCTCCCTAAGCCTAAGGGCTGGGGTGCCCCAGGCCCAGGGGCTCCCAAAGCCCAAGGGCTGGGAAGCCCTGGGCCTGGGGCTCCCTAAGCCTAAGTGTTGGGGCGCCCCGGGCCTGGGGCTTCCTAAGCCTAAGGACTGGGGCGCCACAAGCCTGGGGCTCCCAAAGCCTAAGGGCTGGGGCACCCCAGGCCTAGGGTTCCCAAAGCCTAAGGCCTGGGGCTCGCTAAACCTAAGGGCTGGAGCGCCCCAGGCCTAGGGTTCCCAAAGCCTAAGGCCTGGGGCTCGCTAAACCTAAGGGCAGGAGCGCCCCAGGCCTGGGGCTCCCAAAGCATAAGGGCTGGGGCGCCCCAGGCCTGGGGCTCCCTAAGCCTAAGGGCTGGGGCGCCCCAGGCCTGGGACTCCCAAAGCCTAAGGCCAGGGGCGCCCCAGGCCTGGGGCTCCCTAAGCCTAAGTGTTGGGGCGCCCCGGGCCTGGGGCTTCCTAAGTCTAAGGACTGGGGCGCAACAAGCCTGGGGCTCTCAAAGCCAAAGGGCTGGGGCGCCCCAGGCACGGGGCTACCAAAGCCTACGGGCTGCGGCGCCCCAGGCACGGGGCTACCAAAGCCTACGGGCTGCGGCGCCCCAGGACGGGGGTTCCAAAGCCTAAGGGCTGGGGCACCCCAGGCCTTAGGTCCCAAAGCCTAAATGATGGGGCGACCAAGGCCTGGGCCTCCCTAAGACTAAGGGCTGTGGCGCCCCAGGACTGGGGCTCCCTAAGACTAAAGTCTGGGGCACTCCAGGCCTGGGCTCCCTAAGCCTAAGGGCTGGGGTGCCCCAGGCCCAGGGGCTCCCAAAGCCCAAGGGCTGGGAAGCCCTGGGCCTGGGGCTCACTAAGCCTAAGTGTTGGGGCGCCCCGGGCCTGGGGCTTCCTAAGCCTAAGTACTGGGGCGCCACAAGCCTGGGGCTCCCAAAGACTAAGGGCTGGGGCGCCCCAGGCCTAGGGTTCCCAAAGCCTAAGGCCTGGGGCTCGGTAAACCTAAGGGCTGGAGCGCCCCAGGCCTAGGGTTCCCAAAGCCTAAGGCCTGGGGCTCGCTAAACCTAAGGGCTGGAGCGCCCCAGGCCTGGGGCTCCCAAAGCATAAGGCCTGGGGCGCCCCAGGCCTGGGGCTCCCTAAGCCTAAGGGCTGGGGTGCCCCAGGCCTGGGACTCCCAAAGCCTAAGGCCAGGGGCGCCCCAAGCCTGGGGCTCCCTAAGCCTATGGGCTGGGCCGCCCCAGGCCTTGGCTCCCTAAGCCTAAGGGCTAGGGCGCCCCAGGCCTGGGGCTCCCTAAGCCCAAAGGCTGGGGCGCCCCAAGACTGGGCCTCCCTAAGCCTAAGTGTTGGGGCGCCCCGGGCCTGGGCCTTCCTAAGCCTAAGAACTGGGGCGCAACAAGCCTGGGGCTCCCAAAGCCAAAGGGCTGGGGCACCCCAGGCACGGAGCTGCCAAAGCCTAAGGACTGGTGCGACCCAGCCTGGGGCTACCAAAGCCTACGGGCTGGGGCGCCCCAGGCACGGGGCTACCAAAGCCTACGGGCTGCGGCGCCCCAGGCACGGGGCTACCAAAGCCTATGGGCTGCGGCGCCCAGGCACGGGGCTACCAAAGCCAACGGGCTGCGGCGCCCCAGGACTGGGGTTCCAAAGCCTAAGGGCTGGGGCACCCCAGGCCTTAGGTCCCAAAGCCTAAATGATGGGGCGACCAAGGCCTGGGCCTCCCTAAGACTAAAGGCTGTGGCGCCCCAGGACTGGGGCTCCCTAAGACTAAAGTCTGGAGCACTCCAGGCCTGGGCTCCCTAAGCCTAAGGGCTGGGGTGCCCCAGGCCCAGGGGCTCCCAAAGCCCAAGGGCTGGGAAGCCCTGTGCCTGGGGCTCCCTAAGCCTAAGTGTTGGGGCGCCCCGGGCCTGGGGCTTCCTAAGCCTAAGGACTGGGGCGCCACAAGCCTGGGGCTCCCAAAGCCTAAGGGCTGGGGCGCCCCAGGCCTAGGGTTCCCAAAGCCTAAGGCCTGGGGCTCGCTAAACCTAAGGGCTGGAGCGCCCCAGGCCTAGGGTTCCCAAAGCCTAAGGCCTGGGGCTCGCTAAACCTAAGGGCTGGAGCGCCCCAGGCCTGGGGCTCCCAAAGCATAAGGGCTGGGGCGCCCCATGCCTGGGGCTCCCTAAGCCTAAGGGCTGGGGCGCCCCAGGCCTGGGGCTCCCTAAGCCTATGGGCTGGGCCGCCCCAGGGCTTGGCTCCCTAAGCCTAAGGGCTAGGGCGCCCCAGGCTTGGGGCTCCCTAAGCCTAAAGGCTGGGGCGCCCCAAGACTGGGCCTCCCTAAGCCTAAGTGTTGGGGCGCCCCGGGCCTGGGCCTTCCTAAGCCTAAGAACTGGGGCGCAACAAGCCTGGGGCTCCCAAAGCCAAAGGGCTGGGGCACCCCAGGCACGGGGCTGCCAAAGCCTAAGGGCTGGGGCGCCCCAACCTGGGACTCCCAAAGCCTAAGGACTGGGCAGCCCCAGGCTTGGGTTCCCAAAGCCTAAGGGCTGGGCCAGCCCAGGCCTGGGTCTCCCTAATCCTAAGGGCTGGGGAGTCCACGGCCTAGGGCTCTCTAAGCCTAAAGGCTGGGGCGCCCACCTGGGGCTCCCTTATCCTAAGAGCTGGGGCGCACAGGCCTGTGGCTCCCTAAGCCTAAGGGCTGGGGCGCCCCAAGCCTGGGGCTCCCTAAGCCTAAGTGTTGGGGCGCCCCGGGCCTGGGGCTTCCTAAGTCTAAGGACTGGGGCGCAACAAGCCTGGGGCTCCCAAAGCCAAAGGGCAGGGGCGCCCCAGGCACGGGGCTACCAAAGCCTACGGGCTGCGGCGCCCCAGGCACGGGGCTACCAAAGCCTACGGGCTGCGGCGCCCCAGGACTGGGGTTCCAAACCTAAGGGCTGGGGCACCCCAGGCCTTAGGTCCCAAAGCCTAAATGATGGGGCGACCAAGGCCTGGGCCTCCCTAAGACTAAGGGCTGTGGCGCCCCAGGACTGGGGCTCCCTAAGACTAAAGTCTGGGGCACTCCAGGCCTGGGCTCCCTAAGCCTAAGGGCTGGGGTGCCCCAGGCCCAGGGGCTCCCAAAGCCCAAGGGCTGGGAAGCCCTGGGCCTGGGGCTCCCTAAGCCTAAGTGTTGGGGCGCCCCGGGCCTGGGGCTTCCTAAGCCTAAGGACTGGGGCGCCACAAGCCTGGGGCTCCCAAAGCCTAAGGGCTGGGGCGCCCCAGGCCTAGGGTTCCCAAAGCCTAAGGCCTGGGGCTCGCTAAACCTAAGGGCTGGAGCGCCCCAGGACTAGGGTTCCCAAAGCCTAAGGCCTGGGGCTCGCTAAACCTAAGGGCTGGAGCGCCCCAGGCCTGGGGCTCCCAAAGCATAAGGGCTGGGGCGCCCCAGGCCTGGGGCTCCCTAAGCCTAAGGGCTGGGGCACCCCAGGCCTGGGACTCCCAAAGCCTAAGGCCAGGGGCGCCCCAGACTTGGGGCTCCCTAAGCCTATGGGCTGGGCCGCCCCAGGCCTTGGCTCCCTAAGCCTAAGTGCTAGGGCGCCCCAGGCCTGGGGCTCCCTAAGCCCAAAGGCTGGGGCGCCCCAAAACTGGGCCTCCCTAAGCCTAAGTGTTGGGGCGCCCCGGGCCTGGGCCTTCCTAAGCCTAAGAACTGGGGCGCAACAAGCCTGGGGCTCCCAAAGCCAAAGGGCTGGGGCACCCCAGGCACGGGGCTGCCAAAGCCTAAGGGCTGGGGCGACCCAGCCTGGGGCTACCAAAGCCTACGGGCTGGGGCGCCCCAGGACTGGGGTTCCAAAGCCTAAGGGCTGGGGCACCCCAGGCCTTAGGTCCCAAAGCCTAAGGCATGGGGCAACCACGGCCTGGGCCTCCCTAAGACTAAGGGATGTGGCGCCCCAGGACTGGGGCTCCCTAAGACTAAAGTCTGGGGCACTCCAGGCCTGGGCTCCCTAAGCCTAAGTGTTGGGGCGCCCCGGGCCTGGGGCTTCCTAAGCCTAAGGACTGGGGCGCCACAAGCCTGGGGCTCCCAAAGCCTAAGGGCTGGGGCGCCCCAGGCCTAGGGTTCCCAAAGCCTAAGGCCTGGGGCTCGCTAAACCTAAGGGCTGGAGCGCCCCAGGCCTAGGGTTCCCAAAGCCTAAGGCCTGGGGCTCGCTAAACCTAAGGGCTGGAGCGCCCCAGGCCTGGGGCTCCCAAAGCATAAGGGCTGGGGCGCCCCATGCCTGGGACTCCCTAAGCCTAAGGGCTGGGGCGCCCCAGGCCTGGGACTCCCAAAGCCTAAGGCCAGGGGCGCCCCAGGCCTGGGGCTCCCTAAGCCTATGGGCTGGGCCGCCCCAGGCCTTGGCTCCCTAAGCCTAAGGGCTAGGGCGCCCCAGGCTTGGGGCTCCCTAAGCCTAAAGGCTGGGGCGCCCCAAGACTGGGCCTCCCTAACCCTAAGTGTTGGGGCGCCCCGGGCCTGGGGCTTCCTAAGTCTAAGGACTGGGGCGCAACAAGCCTGGGGCTCCCAAAGCCAAAGGGCAGGGGCGCCCCAGGCACGGGGCTACCAAAGCCTACGGGCTGCGGCGCCCCAGGCACGGGGCTACCATAGCCTACGGGCTGCGGCGCCCCAGGACTGGGGTTCCAAAGCCTAAGGGCTGGGGCACCCCAGGCCTTAGGTCCCAAAGCCTAAATGATGGGGCGACCAAGGCCTGGGCCTCCCTAAGACTAAGGGCTGTGGCGCCCCAGGACTGGGGCTCCCTAAGACTAAAGTCTGGGGCACTCCAGGCCTGGGCTCCCTAAGCCTAAGGGCTGGGGTGCCCCAGGCCCAGGGGCTCCCAAAGCCCAAGGGCTGGGAAGCCCTGGGCCTGGGGCTCCCTAAGCCTAAGTGTTGGACCGCCCCGGGCCTGGGGCTTCCTAAGCCTAAGGACTGGGGCGCCACAAGCCTGGGGCTCCCAAAGCCTAAGGGCTGGGGCACCCCAGGCCTAGGGTTCCCAAAGCCTAAGGCCTGGGGCTCGCTAAACCTAAGGGCTGGAGCGCCCCAGGCCTGGGGCTCCCAAAGCCTAAGGGCTGGGGCGACCCAGCCTGGGGCGACCAAAGCCTACGGGCTGGGGCGCCCCAGGACTGGGGTTCCAAAGCCTAAGGGCTGGGGCACCCCAGGCCTTAGGTCCCAAAGCCTAAGGCATGGGGCAACCAAGGCCTGGGCCTCCCTAAGGCTAAGGGATGTGGCGCCCCAGGACTGGGGCTCCCTAAGACTAAAGTCTGGGGCGCTGCAGGCCTTGGCTCCCTAAGCCTAAGGTCTGGGGCGCCTCAGGCCCAGGGGCTCCCAAAGCCAAAGGGCTGGGAAGCCCTGGGCCTGTGGCTCCCTAAGCCTAAGTGTTGGGGCGCTCCAGGCTTGGGGCTTCCTAAGCCTAAGGACTGGGGCGCCTCAAGCCTAGGGCTCCCAAAGCCTAAGAGCTGCGGCACCCCTGGCACGGGGCTCCCAAAGCCTAAGGGCTGGGGCGCCCCAGGCCTGGGGCTCCCAAAACCAAAGGCTGGGGCGACACAGTCCAGGTCCTCCCTTATCCTAATGGTTGGGGCGCCCCAGGCCTGGGGCTCCCAAAACCTAAGGGAAAAGGGCCCCCAGACCGGCGTCTCCCAAATCCTAAGGGCTCTGGCGCCCCAGGCCTGAGGCTCAAAATCCTAATGGTTGGGGCGACCCGGGCCTGGGGCTCCCAAAACCGAAGGGAAAGGAGCGCCCCAGACCTGGGGCTCAAAAAGCCTAAGGGCTCGGGCGCCCGAGGCCTGGGGCTCCCAAATCCTAAGGGCCTGAGCGCCCCAGGCCTAGGGCTCCCAATGAATAAGGGCTGGGGCGCCCCTGGCCTAGGGCTCCATAAGCCTAAGGGCTGGGGCTCCCCAGGCCTGGGGCTCCCAAAGCCTAAGGGCTGGGGTTCCCCAGGCCTGGGGCTCCCTAAGCCTAAAGGCTTGGGCTCCCCAGGCCTGGAGCTCGCTAAGCCTAAGGGCTGGGTCGTCGCAGGCCTAGGGTTCCCAAACCTAAGGGCTGGGGTGCCCCAGGCCTGGGGCTCCCTAAGCCTAAGGGTTGGGGCGCCCCAGGCCTGAGTCTCGCTAAGCCTAAGTGATGGGGCGTCCCCGACCTCGACCTCCCTAAGCCTAAGGGCTGGGTCTCCCCAGGCCTAGGGCTCCCTTAGCCTAAGGTCTGGGGTGCCCCCGGCTTGGGGCTCCCTAAGCCTAAGGGATGGGGTGCTCCAGGCCGGGCGCTCCCTAAGCCTAAGGGCTGGGGCATCCCAGGCCGGGGGCTCCCTAAGGCTAAGGGCTGGGGCGCCCCAAGCAGGGGCTCATTAGCCAATGGGCTGGGGCGCCACAGGCCTGGGGTTCTCTAAGAATAAGGGCTGGGGCGCCCCAGGCCTTGTGCGCCCTAAGCCTACGGGCTGGGGCGCCCCAGGCCTGGGGCTCCCTAAGTCTAAGGGCTGAGGCGCCCCAGGCCTGGGGTTCCAAAGCCTAAGGGCTGGGGCAACCCAGGCCAAGGGCTCCCTAAGCCTAAGGGCTGGGGCGCCCCAAGCCTGGTGTTCCAAAGCCTAAGTGCTGGGGCGCCCCAGGCCTGGGGTCCCAAACCTAAGTGCTGGGGCGACACAGGCCAGGTCCTCCCTAAGCCTAAGGGCTGGGGCGCCCCAGGCCTAGGGCTCCCAAAACCTAAGGGAAAGCGGCCTTCAGACCTGAGGCTCCCTAAGCATAAGGGCTGGGGCGTCCGAGGCCTGGGGCTCCCAAGGCCTAAGGCCTGGGGCACCCTAAGCCTAAGGGCTGGGGCACCCCAGGCATGGGGCTCCAAAAGCCTAAGTGCTGGGGCGCTCCAGGCCTGGGAATCCCATAGACTAAGGGCTGAGGCTCTCCAGGCCTGGGGCTGCCAAAGCCTAAGGGCTGGGCCGCCCCATGGCTGGGTTCCCAAAGCCTAAGGGCTGGGCCGCCCTAGGCCTGGGGCTCCCAAAGCCTAAGGGCTGGGGCACACCAGGCCCTGGGCTCCTTAATCCTAAGGGCTGGGGAGTCCAAGTCCTAGGGCTCCCTAAGCCTAAAGCCTGGGGGGCCCACCTGGGGCTGCCTTATCCGAAGTGCTGGGGTGCCCAGGCCTGGGGCTCCCTAAGCCTAAAGGCTGGGGCGCCCCAGGCCTTGGGCTCCCTAAGTCTAAGGGCTGGGGCACCGCAAGACTTGGCTCCCGAAGCCTAAGGGCTGGGGCGCCCCAGGCCTGGGTCTCCCAAAGACTAAGGACTGGGGCTCCCCAGGCCTGGGTCTCGCACAGCCTAAGGGCTGTGGCGCCCCAGGCCTGGGGCTCCCTAAGCCTAAAGTCTCCCAAGCCAGGGGCTCCCTAAGACTACGTGTTGGGGCGCCCCGGGCCTGGGGCTTCCTAAGCCTAAGGACTGGGGCGCAAAAAGCCTGGGGCTCCCAAAGCCAAAGGGCTGGGGCGCCCCAGGCCTGGGGCTCCCAAATCCTAAGGGCTGGGGCGCCCCAGGCCTGGAGCTACCAAAGCCTAAGGGCTGGGAAGCCACGGGCCTGGGACGCCCTAAGCCTAAGGACTAGGGCGCCCCAGCCTGGTTTACCAAAGCCTACGGGCTGGGGCGCCCCAGGACTGGGGTTCCAAAGCCTAAGGGCAGGGGAACCCCAGGCCTTATGTCCCAAAGCTTAAGGGATGGGGCGACCCAGGCCTAGGGTTCCCAAAGCCTAATGCCTGGAGCTCGCTAAGCCTAAGGGCTGGGTCGCCCCAGGCCTGGGGCTCCCAAAGCCTAAGGGCTGGGGCGCCCCAGGCACGGGGCTCCCAAAGCCTAAGGGCTGGGGCGCCCCAGGCCTAGGGTTCCCAAAGCCTAAGGCCTGGGGCTCACTAAGCCTAAGGGCTGGGGCGCGCCAGGCCTGGGGCTCCCAAAGCCTAAGGGCTGGGGTGCCCCAGGCCTGGGGCTCCCAAATCCTAAGGTCTGGGGCGCCCCAGGCCTGGAGCTACCAAATGCTAAGGGCTGGGGTGCCACGGGCCTGGGACGCCCTAAGCCTAAGGGCTGGGGCGCCCCAGCCTGGGGCTACCAAAGCCTACGGGCTGGGGCGCCCCAGGACTGGGGTTCCAAAGCCTAAGGGATGGGGCACCCCAGGCCTTATGTCCCAAAGATTAAGGGATGGGGCGACCCCGGCCTGGGCCTCCCTAAGACTAAGGGCTATGGCGCCCAAGGACTGGGGCTCCCTAAGACTAAAGTCTGGGGCGCTCCAAGCCTGGGCTCCCTAAGCCTAAGTGTTGGGGTGCCCCGGGCCTGGGGCTCCCAAAGCCTAAGAGCTGCGGCGCCCCAGGCACGCGGCTCCCAAAGCCTAACGGCTGGGGCGCCCCAGGCCTAGGGTTCCCAAAGCCTAAGGCCTGGGGCTCGCTAAGCCTAAGGGCTGGGGCGCCCCAGGCATGGGCCCCCCAAAGCCTAAGGGCTGGGGCGCCCCATGCCTGGGGCTCCCAAATCCAAAGGGCTGGGGCGACACAGGCCAGGTCCTCCCTTATCCTAAGGGTTGGGGCGCCCCAGGCCTGGGGCTCCCAAAACCAAAGGGAAAGGGGCCCCCACACCTGCGGCTCCCAAAGCCTAAGGGCTCTGGCGCCCCAGGCCTGAGGCTCCCAAATCCTAAGGGCTGGGGCGCCCCGGGCCTGGGGCTCCCTAAGCCTAAGAGCTAGGGCACCTCAGGCCTGGGCCTCCCAAAGCCTAAGGGCTGGGGTGCCACGGGCTTGGGCACCCTAAGCCTAAGGCTGGGGCACCCCGGGGCTGGGGCTCCCAAAGCCTAAGGGCCGAAACGCCCCGAGCCTGGGGCTCCCAAAGCCTAAGGGCTGGAGAGCCACGAGCCTGGGGCTCCCTAAGCCTAAGGGCTGGGGCAGCCCAGGCCTGGGGCTCCAAAGCCTAAGGGCTGGGGAGCCCCGGGCCTGGGGCTCCCTTCGCCTAAGGGCTGGGACGCCCAGGCCTGGAGCTCCCTAAGCCTAAGTGCTGGGGGCCCCTGGCCAGGTGCTCCCTAAGCCTAAGGGCTATGGCGCCCCAGGACTAGGGTCCCAAATCCTAATGCTGGGGCTCCCCAGGCCTGGCGCTCTCAAAGCCTAAAGGCTGGGGCACCACAGGCCTGGGGCTCTCTAAGACTAAGGGCTAGGGCGCCCCAGGTCTGGGGCTCCCGAAGCCTAAGGGCTGGGGCGCCCCAGGACAGGAGTCCCAAATCCTAAGGGCTGGGGCACTCCAGGCCTGGGGCTCCCAAAGCCTATGGGCTGGGGCGCGCCAGGCCTGGCGCTCTCAAAACCTAAAGGCTGGGGCGCCACAGGCCTGGGGCTCCCTAAGCCTAAGGGCTGGGTTGCCCCAGACTTGGGGCTCCCAAAGCCTAAGGGCTGGGGCGCCCCAACCTGGGACTCCCAAAGCCTAAGGACTGGGCAGCCCCAGGCTTGGGTTCCCAAAGCCTAAGGGCTGGGGCGCCCTAGGCCTGGGGCTCTCAAAGCCTAAGGGCTGGGGCAGCCCAGGCCTGGGTCTCCCTAATCCTAAGGGCTGGGGAGTCCACGGCCTAGGGCTCTCTAAGCCTAAAGGCTGGGGCGCCCACCTGGGGCTCCCTTATCCTAAGTGCTGGGGCGCCCAGGCCTGTGGCTCCCTAAGCCTAAGGGCTGGGGCGCCCCAAGCCTAAGTGTTGGGGCGCTCCGGGCCTGGGGCTTCCTAAGTCTAAGGACTGGAGCGCAACAAGCCTGGGGCTCCCAAAGCCAAATGGCTGGGGCGCCCCAGGCACGGGGCTACCAAAGCCTACGGGCTGCGGCGCCCCAGGCACGGGGCTACCAAAGCCTACGGGCTGCGGCGCCCCAGGACTGGGGTTCCAAAGCCTAAGGCCTGGGGCACCCCAGGCCTTAGGTCCCAAAGCCTAAATGATGGGGCGACCAAGGCCTGGGCCTCCCTAAGACTAAGGGCTGTGGCGCCCCAGGACTGGGGCTCCCTAAGACTAAAGTCTGGGGCACTCCAGGCCTGGGCTCCCTAAGCCTAAGGGCTGGGGCGCCCCAGGCCTGGGACTCCCAAAGCCTAAGGCCAGGGGCGCCCCAGGCCTGGGGCTCCCTAAGCCTATGGCCAGGGGCGCCCCAGGCCTGGGGCTCCCTAAGCCCAAAGGCTGGGGCGCCCCAAAACTGGTCCTCCCTAAGCCTAAGTGTTGGGGCGCCCCGGGCCTGGGCCTTCCTAAGCCTAAGAACTGGGGCGCAACAAGCCTGGGGCTCCAAAGCCAAAGGGCTGGGGCACCCCAGGCACGGGGCTGCCAAAGGCTAAGGGCTGGGGCGACCCAGCCTGGGGCTACCAAAGCCTACGGGCTGGGGCGCCCCAGGACTGGGGTTCCAAAGCCTAAGGGCTGGGGCACCCCAGGCCTTAGGTCCCAAAGACTAAGGCATGGGGCAACCAAGGCCTGGGCCTCCCTAAGACTAAGGGATGTGGCGCCCCAGGACTGGGGCTCCCTAAGACTAAAGTCTGGGGCGCTGCAGGCCTTGGCTCCCTAAGCCTAAGGTCTGGGGCGCCTCAGGCCCAGGGGCTCCCAAAGCCAAAGGGCTGGGAAGGCCTGGGCCTGTGGCTCCCTAAGCCTAAGTGTTGGGGCGCTCCAGGCCTGGGGCTTCCTAAGCCTAAGGACTGGGGCGCCACAAGCCTGGGGCTCCCAAAGCCTAAGAGCTGCGGCACCCCTGGCACGGGGCTCCCAAAGCCTAAGGGCTGGAGCGCCCCAGGCCTGGGGCTCCCAAAACCAAAGGGCTGGGGCGACACAGTCCAGGTCCTCCCTTATCCTAATGGTTGGGGCGCCCCAGGCCTGGGGCTCCCAAAACCTAAGGGAAAAGGGCCCCCAGACCGGCGTCTCCCAAATCCTAAGGGCTCTGGCGCCCCAGGCCTGAGGCTCAAAATCCTAATGGTTGGGGCGACCCGGGCCTGGGGCTCCCAAAACCGAAGGGAAAGGAGCGCCCCAGACCTGGGGCTCAAAAAGCCTAAGGGCTCGGGCGCCCTAGGCCTGGGGCTCCCAAATCCTAAGGGCCTGAGCGCCCCAGGCCTAGGGCTCCCAATGAATAAGGGCTGGGGAGCCCCTGGCCTAGGGCTCCATAAGCCTAAGGGCTGGGTCGCCGCAGGCCTAGGGTTCCCAAACCTAAGGGCTGGGGTGCCCCAGGCCTGGGGCTCCCTAAGCCTAAGGGTTGGGGCGCCCCAGGCCTGAGTCTCGCTAAGCCTAAGTGATGGGGCGTCCCCGGCCTCGGCCTCCCTAAGCCTAAGGGCTGGGTCTCCCCAGGCCTAGGGCTCCCTTAGCCTAAGGTCTGGGGTGCCCCCGGCTTGGGGCTCCCTAAGCCTAAGGGATGGGGTGCTCCAGGCCGGGCGCTCCCTAAGCCTAAGGGCTGGGGCGTCCCAGGCCGGGGGCTCCCTAAGGCTAAGGGCTGGGGCGCCCCAAGCAGGGGCTCATTAGCCAATGGGCTGGGGCGCCACAGGCCTGGGGTTCTCTAAGAATAAGGGCTGGGGCGCCCCAGGCCTTGTGCGCCCTAAGCCTACGGGCTGGGGCGCCCCAGGCCTGGGGCTCCCTAAGTCTAAGGGCTGAGGCGCCCCAGGCCTGGGGTTCCAAAGCCTAAGGGCTGGGGCAACCCAGGCCAAGGGCTCCCTAAGCCTAAGGGCTGGGGCTCCCCATGCCTTCGGCTCCCTAAGCCTAAGGGCTGGGGCGCCCCAAGCCTGGTGTTCCAAATCCTAAGTGCTGGGGCGCCCCAGGCCTGGGGTCCCAAACCTAAGTGCTGGGGCGACACAGGCCAGGTCCTCCCTAAGCCTAAGGGCTGGGGCGCCCCAGGCCTAGGGCTCCCAAAACCTAAGGGAAAGCGGCCCCCAGACCTGCGGCTCCCTAAGCCTAAGGGCTGGGGCGCCCCAGGCCTGGGGCTCCCAAGGCCTAAGGCCTGGGGCGTCCCATGCCTGGGGCACCCTAAGCCTAAGGGCTGGGGCACCCCAGGCATGGGGCTCCAAAAGCCTAAGTGCTGGGGCGCTCCAAGCCTGGGAATCCCAAAGACTAAGGGCTGAGGCTCTCCAGGCCTGGGGCTGCCAAAGCCTAAGGGCTGGGCCGCCCCATGGCTGGGTTCCCAAAGCCTAAGGGCTGGGGCGCCCTAGGCCTGGGGCTCCCAAAGCCTAAGGGCTGGGGCACACCAGGCCTGGGGCTCCTTAATCCTAAGGGCTGGGGATTCCAAATCCTAGGGCTCCCTAAGCCTAAAGGCTGGGGGGCCCACCTGGGGCTGCCTTATCCGTAGTGCTGGGGTGCCCAGGCCTGGGGCTCCCTAAGCCTAAAGGCTGGGGCGCCCCAGGCCTTGGGCTCCCTAAGTCTAAGGGCTGGGGCACCCCAAGACTTGGCTCCCGAAGCTTAAGGGCTGGGGCGCCCCAGGCCTGGGTCTCCCAAAGACTAAGGACTGGGGCTCCCCAGGCCTGGGTCTCCCACAGCCTAAGGGCTGTGGCGCCCCAGGCCTGGGGCTCCCTAAGCCTAAAGTCTCCCAAGCCAGGGGCTCCCTAAGCCTACGTGTTGTGGCGCCCCGGGCCTGGGGCTTCCTAAGCCTAAGGACTGGGGCGCAACAAGCCTGGGGCTCCCAAAGCCAAAGGGCTGGGGCACCCCAGGCCTGGGGCTCCCAAATCCTAAGGGCTGGGGCGCCCCAGGCCTGGAGCTACCAAAGCCTAAGGGCTGGGAAGCCACGGGCCTGGGACACCCTAAGCCTAAGGGCTAGGGCGCCCCAGCCTGGTTTACCAAAGCCTACGGGCTGGGGCGCCACAGGACTGGGGTTCCAAAGCCTAAGGGCAGGGGAACCCCAGGACTTATGTCCCAAAGCTTAAGGGATGGGGCGACCCAGGCCTAGGGTTCCCAAAGCCTAAGGGCTGGGGCGCCCCAGGCACGGGGCTCCCAAAGCCTAAGGGCTGCGGCGCCCCAGGCCTAGGGTTCCCAAAGCCTAAGGCCTGGGGCTCACTAAGCCTAAGGGCTGGGGCGCGCCAGGCCTGGGGCTCCCAAAGCCTAAGGGCTGGGGCGCCCCAGGCCTGGGGCTCCCAAATCCTAAGGTCTGGAGCAACCCAGGCCTGGAGCTACCAAATGCTAAGGGATGGGGCGCAACGGGCCTGGGATGCCCTAAGCCTAAGGGCTGGGGCGCCCCAGCCTGGGGCTACCAAAGCCTACGGGCTGGGGCGCCCCAGGACTGGGGTTCCAAAGCCTAAGGGATGGGGCACCCCAGGGTTATGTCCCAAAGATTAAGGGATGGGGCGACCCCGGCTTGGGCCTCCCTAAGACTAAGGGCTATGGCGCCCCAGGACTGGGGCTCCCTAAGACTAAAGTCTGGGGCGCTCCAAGCCTGGGCTCCCTAAGCCTAAGTGTTGGGGCGCCCCGGCCTGGGGCTCCCAAAGCCTAAGAGCTGCGGCACCCCAGGCACGTGACTCCCAAAGCCTAAGGGCTGGGGCGCCCCAGGCCTAGGGTTCCCAAAGCCTAAGGCCTGGGGCTCGCTAAGCCTAAGGGCTGGGGCGCCCCAGGCATGGGGCCCCCAAAGCCTAAGGGCTGGGGCGCCCCATGCCTGGGGCTCCCAAATCCAAAGGGCTGGGGCGACACAGGCCAGGTCCTCCCTTATCCTAAGGGTTGGGGCGCCCCAGGCCTGGGGCTCCCAAAACCAAAGGGAAAGGGGCCCCCACACCTGCGGCTCCCAAAGCCTAAGGGCTCTGGCGCCCCAGGCCTGAGGCTCCCAAAACCTAAAGGCTGGGGCGCCCCGGGCCTGGGGCTCCCTAAGCCTAAGAGCTAGGGCACCTCAGGCCTTGGGCTCCCAAAGCCTAAGGGCTGGGGTGCCACGGGCTTGGGCACCCTAAGCCTAAGGCTGGGGCACCCCGGGCCTGGGGCTCCCAAAGCCTAAGGGCCGAGACGCCCCAGGCCTGGGACTCCCTAAGCTTAAGGGCTGGGGCGCCCCAGCCTTCGGCCACAAAAGCCTACGGGCTGGGGCGCCCCAGGACTGGGGTTCCAAAGCCTAAGTGCTGGGGCGCCCCAGGCCTGGGCCTCCCTAAGACTAAGGGCTGTGGTGCCCCAGGACTTGGGCTCCCAAAACCGAAGGGAAAGGGGCGCCCCAGACCTGGGGCTCAAAAAGCCTAAGGGCTCGGGCGCCCGAGGCCTGGGGCTCCCAAATCCTAAGGGCCTGAGCACCCCAGGCCTAGGGCTCCCAATGCCTAAGGGCTGGTGAGGCCCTGGCCTAGGGCTCCATAAGCCTAAGGGCTGGGGCGCCCCAGGCCTGGGGCTCCCAAAGTCTAAGGGCTGGGGTTCCCCAGGCCTTGGGCTCCCTAAGCCTAAAGGCTTGGGCTCCCCAGGCCTGGAGTTCGCTAAGCCTAAGGGCTGGGTCGCTCCAGGCCTAGGGTTCCCATGCCTAAGGGCTGGGGCGCCCCAGGCCTGGGGCTCCCTAAGCCTAAGGGTTGGGGCGCCCCAGGCCTTAGGTCCCAAAGCCTAAGGGATGGGGCGACCAAGGCCTGGGCCTCCCTAAGACTAAGGGCTGTGGCGCCCCAGGACTGGGGCTCCCTAATACTAAAGTCTGGGGCACTCCAGGCATGGGCTCGCTAAGCCTAAGGGCTGGGGCGCCCCAGGACTGGGGCTTCCTAAGCCTAAGGACTGGGGCGCCACAAGCCTGGGGCTCCCAAAGCCTAAGGGCTGGGGCGCCCCAGGCCTAGCGTTCCCAAAGCCTAAGGCCTGGGGCTCGCTAAACCTAAGGGCTGGGGCGCCCCAGGCCTGGGGCTGCCAAAGTATTAGGGCTGGGGCGCCCCAGGCCTAGGGTTCCCAAAGCCTAAGGCCTGAGGTTCGCTGCCCCAGGCCTGGGGCTCCCAAAGCATAAGGGCTGGGGCGCCCCAGGCCTGGGGCTCCCTAAGCCTAAGGGCTGGGGCGCCCCAGGCCTGGGACTCCCAAAGCCTAAGGCCAGGGGTGCCCCAGGCCTGGGGCTCCCTAAGCCTATGGGCTGGGCCGCCCCTGGCCTTGGCTCCCTAAGCCTAAGGGCTAGGGCGCCCCAGGCCTGGGGCTCCCTAAGCCTAAAGGCTGGGGCGCCCCAAGACTGGGCCTCCCTAAGCCTAAGTGTTGGGGCGCCCCGGGCCTGGGCCTTCCTATGCCTCAGAACTGGGGCGCAACAAGCCTGGGTCTCCCAAAGCCAAAGAGCTGGGGCGCCCCAGGCACGGGGCTGCCAAAGCCTAAGGGCTGGGGCGACCCAGCCTGGGGCTACCAAAGCCTACGGGCTGGGGCGCCCCAGGACTGGGGTTCCAAAGCCTAAGGGCTGGGGCACCCCAGGCCTTAGGTCCCAAAGCCTAAGGCATGGGACAACCAAGGCCTGGGACTCCCTAAGACAAAGGGCTGTGGCGCCCAGGACTGGGGCTCCCTAAGACTAAAGTCTGGGGCGCTGCAGGCCTTGGCTCCCTAAGCCTAAGGACTGGGGCGCCTCAGGCCCAGGGGCTCCCAAAGCCCAAGGGCTGGGAAGCCCTGGGCCTGTGGCTCCCTAAGACTAAGTGTTGGGGCGCCCCAGGCTTGGGGCTTCCTAAGCCTAAGGACTGGGGCGCCACAAGCCTGGGGCTCCCAAAGCTTAAGAGCTGCGGCACCTCTGGCACGGGGCTCCCAAAGCCTAAGGGCTGGGGCCCCCAGGCCTGGGGCTCCCAAAACCAAAGGGCTGGGGCGACACAGGCCCAGTCCTCCCTTATCCTAATGGTTGGGGCGCCCCAGGCCTGGGGCTCCCAAAACCTAAGGGAAAAGGGCGCCCAGACCGGCATCTCCCAAATCCTAAGGGCTCGGGTGCCCCAGGCCTGAGGCTCAAAATCCTAATGGTTGGGGCGCCCCGGGCCCGGGGCTCCCAAAGCCTAAGGGCTGGGGAACCCCGGACCTGGGACTCCCAAACCTAAGGGCTGGGGCGCCCCAGCCTGGGGCTACCAAAGCCTAAGTGCCGGGGCGCCCCGAGCCTGGGACTCCCTAAGCCTATGGGCTGGGGTGCCCCAGCCTGGGGCTACCAAAGCCTATGGGCTGGGGCGCCCCAGGACTGGGGTTCCAAAGCCTAAGGGCTGGGACGCCCCAGGCCTGGGCCTCCCTAAGACTAAGGGCTGTGGCGCCACAGGACTGGGGCTCCCAAAACCGAAGGGAAAGGGGCGCCCCAGACCTGGGGCTCAAAAAGCCTAAGGGCTCGGGCGCCCGAGGCCTGGGGCTCCCAAATCCTAAGGGCCTGAGCGCCCGAGGCTTAGGGGTCCCAATGAATAAGGGCTGGGGAGCCCCTGGCCTAGGGCTCCATAAACCTAAGGGCTGGGGCTCCCCAGGCCTGGGGCTCCCAAAGCCTAAGGGCTGGGGTTCCCCAGGCCTGGGGCTCCCTAAGCCTAAAGGCTTGGGCTCCCCAGGCCTGGAGCTCGCTAAGCCTAAGGGCTGGGTCGCCGCAGGCCTAGGGTTCCCAAACCTAAGGGCTGGGGTGCCCCAGGCCTGGGGCTCCCTAAGCCTAAGGGTTGGGGCGCCCCAGGCCTGAGTCTCGCTAAGCCTAAGTGATGGGGCGTCCCCGGCCTCGGCCTCCCTAAGCCTAAGGGCTGGGTCACCCCAGGCCTAGGGCTCCCTTAGCCTAAGGTCTGGGGTGCCCCCGGCTTGGGGCTCCCTAAGCCTAAGGGATGGGGTGCTCCAGGCCGGGGGCTCCCTAAGCCTAAGGGCTGGGCGTCCCAGGCCGGGGGCTCCTAAGGCTAAGGGCTGGGGCGCCCCAAGCAGGGGCTCATTAGCCAATGGGCTGGGGCGCCACAGGCCTGGGGTTCTCTAAGAATAAGGGCTGGGGCGCCCCAGGCCTTGTGCGCCCTAAGCCTACGGGCTGGGGTGCCCCAGGCCTGGGGCTCCCTAAGTGTAAGGGCTGAGGCCCCCCAGGCCTGGGGTTCCAAAGCCTAAGGGCTGGGGCAACCCAGGCCAAGGGCTCCCTAAGCCTAAGGGCTGGTGCTCCCCATGCCTTCGGCTCCCTAAGCCTAAGGGCTGGGGCGCCCCAAGCCTGGTGTTCCAAATCCTAAGTGCTGGGGCGCCCCAGGCCTGGGGTCCCAAACCTAAGTGCTGGGGCGACACAGGCCAGGTCCTCACTAAGCCTAAGGGCTGGGGCGCCCCAGGCCTAGGGCTCCCAAAACCTAAGGGAAAGCGGCCCCCAGACCTGCGGCTCCCTAAGCCTAAGGGCTGGGGCGCCCCAGGCCTGGGGCTCCCAAGGCCTAAGGCCTGGGGCGCCCCATGCCTGGGGCACCCTAAGCCTAAGGGCTGGGGCACCCCAGGCATGGGGCTCCAAAAGCCTAAGTGCTGGGGTGCTCCAGGCCTGGGAATCCCAAAGACTAAGGGCTGAGGCTCTCCAGGCCTGGGGCTGCCAAAGCCTAAGGGCTGGGGTGTCCCAGACCTGGGGCTCCCAAAGCCTAAGGGCTGGGGCGCCTCAGACCTGGGACTCCCAGAGCCTAAGGGCTGGGCCGCCCCATGGCTGGGTTCCCAAAGCCTAAGGGCTGGGGCGCCCTAGGCCTGGGGCTCCCTAATCCTAAGGGCTGGGGAGTCCAAGGCCTAGGGCTCCCTAAGCCTAAAGGCTGGGGGTCCCACCTGGGGCTGCCTTATCCGAAGTGCTGGGGTGCCCAGGCCTGGGGCTCCCTAAGCCTAAAGGCTGGGGCGCCCAAGGACTTGGGCTCCCTAAGTCTAAGGGCTGGGGCACCCCAAGACTTGGCTCCCAAAGCCTAAGGGCTGGGGCGCCCCAGGCCTGGGTCTCCCAAAGACTAAGGACTGGGGCTCCCCAGGCCTAGGTCTCCCACAGCCTAAGGGCTGTGGTGCCCCAGGCCTGGGGCTCCCTAAGCCTAAAGTCTCCCAAGCCAGGGGCTCCCTAAGCCTACGTGTTGGGGCACCCCGGGCCTGGGGCTTCCTAAGCCTAAGGACTGGGGCGCAACAAGCCTGGGGCTCCCAAAGCCAAAAGGCTGGGGCGCCCCAGGCCTAGGGTTCCCAAAGCCTAAGGCCTGGGGCTCGCTAAGCCTGAGGGTTGGGGCGCCCCAGGCCTGGGGCGCCCAAAGCCTAAGGGCTGGGGCGCCCCAGGACTGGGGCTCCCAAATCCTAAGGGCTGGGGCGCCCCAGGCCTGGAGCTACCAAAGCCTAAGGGCTGGGGCGCCACGGGCCTGGGACGCCCTAAGCCTAAGGGCTAGGGCGCCCCAGCCTGGTTTACCAAAGCCTACGGGCTGGGCGCCCCAGGACTGGGGTTCCAAAGCCTAAGGGCAGGGGAACCCCAGGCCTTATGTCCCTAAGCTTAAGGGATGGGGCGACCCAGGCCTAGGGTTCCCAAAGCCTAATGCCTGGAGCTCGCTAAGTCTAAGGGCTGGGGCGCCCCAGGCCTGGGGCTCCCAAAGCCTAAGGGCTGGGGCGCCCCAGGCACGGGGCTCCCAAAGCCTAAGGGCTGGGGCGCCCCAGGCCTAGGGTTCCCAAAGCATAAGGCCTGGGGCTCATTAAGCCTAAGGGCTGGGGCACGCCAGGCCTGGGGCTCCCAAAGCCTAAGGGCTGGGACGCCCCAGGCCTGGGGCTCCCAAATCCTAAGGTCTGGGGCGCCCCAGGCCTGGAGCTACCAAATGCTAAGGGCGGGGGCGCCACGGGCCTGGGACGCCCTAAGCCTAAGGGCTGGGGCGCCCCAGCCTGGGGCTACCAAAGCCTACGGGCTGGGGCGCCCCAGGACTGGGGTTCCAAAGCCTAAGGGATGGGGCACCCCAGGCCTTATGTCCCAAAGATTAAGGGATGGGCAGACCCCGGCCTGGGCCTCCCTAAGACTAAGGGCTATGGCGCCCCAGGACTGGGGCTCCCTAAGACTAAAGTCTGGGGCGCTTCAAGCCTGGGATCCCTAAGCCTAAGTGTTGGGGCGCCCCGGGCCTGGGGCTCCCAAAGCCTAAGAGCTGCGGCGTCCCAGGCACGTGGCTCCCAAAGCCTAAGGGCTGGGGCGCCCCAGGCCCAGGGTTCCCAAAGCCTAAGGCCTGGGGCTCGCTAAGCCTAAGGTCTGGGGCGCCCCAGGCATGGGGCCCCCAAAGCCTAAGGGCTGGGGCGCCCCATGCCTGGGGCTCCCAAATCCAAAGGGCTGGGGCGACACAGGCCAGGTCCTCCCTTATCCTAAGGGTTGGGGCGCCCCAGGCCTGGGGCTCCCTAAGTCTAAGGGCTGAGGCGCCACAGGCTTGGGTTCCAAAGCCTAAGGGCTGGGGCAACCCAGGCCAAGGGCTCCCTAAGCCTAAGGGCTGGGGCTCCCCATGCCTTCGGCTCCCTAAGCCTAAGGGCTGGGGCGCCCCAAGTCTGGTGTTCCAAAGCCTAAGTGCTGGGGCGCCCCAGGCCTGGGGTCCCAAACCTAAGTGCTGGGGCGACACAGGCCAGTTCCTCCCTAAGCCTAAGGGCTGGGGCGCCCCAGGCCTAGGGCTCCCAAAACCTAAGGGAAAGCGGCCCCCAGACCTGCGGCTCCCTAAGCCTAAGGGCTGGGGCGCCCCAGGCCTGGGGCTCCCAAGGCCTAAGGCCTGGGGAGCCCCATGCCTGGGGCACCCTAAGCCTAAGGGCTGGGGCACCCCAGGCATGGGGCTCCAAAAGCCTAAGTGCTGGGGCGCTCCAGGCCTGGGAATCCCAAAGACTAAGGGCTGAGGCTCTCCAGGCCTGGGGCTGCCAAAGCCTAAGGGCTGGGGTGTCCCAGACCTGGGGCTCCCAAAGCCTAAGGGATGGGCCGCCCCATGCCTGGGTTCCCAAAGCCTAAGGGCTGGGGCGCCCTAGGCCTGGGGCTCCCAAAGCCTAAGGGCTGGGGCACACCAGGCCTGGGACTCCCTAATCCTAAGGGCTGGGGAGTCCAAGTCCTAGGGCTCCCTAAGCCTAAAAGCTGGGGGTCCCACCTGGGGCTGCCTTATCCGAAGTGCTGGGGTGCCCAGGCCTGGAGCTCCCTAAGCCTAAAGGCTGGGGTGCCCCAGGCCTTGGGCTCCCTAAGTCTAAGGGCTGGGGCACCCCAAGACTTGGCTCCCGAAGCCTAAGGGCTGGGGCGCCCCAGGCCTGGGTCTCCCAAAGACTAAGGACTGGGGCTCCCCAGGCCTGGGTCTCCCACAGCCTAAGGGCTGTGGCGCCCCAGGCCTGGGGCTCCCTAAGCCTAAAGTCTCCCAAGCCAGGGGCTCCCTAAGCCTACGTGTTGGGGCACCCCGGGCCTGGGGCTTCCTAAGCCTAAGGACTGGGGCGCAACAAGCCTGGGGCTCCCAAAGCCAAAGGGCTGGGGCGCCCCAAGCCTAGGGTTCCCAAAGCCTAAGGCCTGGGGCTCGCTAAGCCTGAGGGTTGGGGCGCCCCAGGCCTGGGGCTCCCAAATCCTAAGGGCTGGGGCGCCCCAGGCCTGGAGCTACCAAAGCCTAAGGGCTGTGGCGCCACGGGCCTGGGACGCCCTAAGCCTAAGGGCTAGGGCGCCCTAGCCTGGTTTACCAAAGCCTACGGGCTGGGCGCCCCAGGACTGGGGTTCCAAAGCCTAAGGGCAGGGGAACCCCAAGCCTTATGTCCCAAAGCTTAAGGGATGCGGCGCCCCAGGCCTAGGGTTCCCAAAACCTAAGGCCTGGGGCTCACTAAGCCTAAGGGCTGGGGCGCCCCAGGCCTGGGGCTCCCAAAGCCTAAGGGCTGGGGTGCCCCAGGCCTGGGGCTCCCAAAGCCTAAGGGCTGGGGTGCCCCAGGCCTGGGGCTCCCAAATCCTAAGGTCTGGGGCGCCCCAGGCCTGGAGCTACCAAATGCTAAGGGCTGGGGCGCCACGGGCCTGGGACGCCCTAAGCCTAAGGGCTGGGGCGCCCCAGCCTGGGGCTACCAAAGCCTACGGGCTGGGGCGCCCCAGGACTGGGGTTCCAAAGCCTAAGGGATGGGGCACCCCAGGCCTTATGTCCCAAAGATTAAGGGATGGGGCGACCCCGGCCTGGGCCTCCCTAAGACTAAGGGCTATGGCGCCCCAGGACTGGGGCTCCCTAAGACTAAAGTCTGGGGCGCTCCAAGCCTGGGCTCCCTAAGCCTAAGTGTTGGGGCGCCCCGGGCCTGGGGCTCCCAAAGCCTAAGAGCTGCGGCGCCCCAGGCACGCAGCTCCCAAAGCCTAAGGGCTGGGGCGCCCCAGGCCTAGGGTTCCCAAAGCCTAAGGCCTGGGGCTCGCTAAGCCTAAGGGCTGGGGCGCCCCAGGCATGGGGCCCCCAAAGCCTAAGGGCTGGGGCGCCCCATGCCTGGGGCTCCCAAATCCAAAGGGCTGGGGCAACACCGGCCAGGTCCTCCCTTATCCTAAGGGTTGGGGCGCCCCAGGCCTGTGGCTCCCAAAATCTAAGGGAAAGGGGCCCTCACACCTGCGGCTCCCAAAGCCTAAGGGCTCTGGCGCCCCAGGCCTGAGGTTCCCAAATCCTAAGGGCTGGGGCGCCCTGGGCCTGGGGCTCCCTAAGCCTAAGAGCTAGGGCACCTCAGGCCTGGGTCTCCCAAAGCCTAAGGGCTGGGGTGCCATGGGCTTGGGCACCCTAAGCCTAAGGCTGGGGCACCCCGGGCCTGGGGTTCCCAAAGCATAAGGACCGAGAAGCCCCGGGCCTGGGACTCCCTAAGCCTAAGGGCTGGGGCGCCCCAGCCTTCGGCAACAAAAGCCTACGGGCTGGGGCGCCCCAGGACTGGGGCTCCCTTATCCTAAGTGCTGGGGCGCCCAGGCCTGGGGCTCCCTAAGCCTAAGTGCTGGGGCCCCCCAGGCCTTGGACTCCCAAAGCTTATGGCCTGGGGCGCCCCAGGCCTTGGGCTCCATAAGTCTAAAGGCTGGGGCACCCCAAGACTTGGCTCCCGAAGCCTAAGGGCTGGGGTGCCCCAGGCCTAGGGTTCCCAAAGCCTAAGGCCTGGGGCTCGCTAAGCCTAAGGGCTGGGGCGCCCCAGGCCTGGGGCTCCCAAACCCTAAGGGCTGGGGCGCCCCAGGCCTGGGCCTCCCAAAGCCTAAGGGCTGGGGCGCCCCAGGCCTAAGGCTCCCTAAGCCTAAGTGCTGGGGCGCCCCTGGCCAGGTGCTTCCCAAGCCTAAGGGCTGTGGCGCCCCAGGATTGGGGTCCCAAATCCTAAGTGTTGGGGCACTCCAAGTCTAGGGCTCCCAAAGCCTAAGCGCTGGGGCGTGCCAGGCCTGGCGCTCTCAAAGCCTAAAGGCTGGGGCGCCACAGACCTGGGGCTCCCTAAGCCTAAAGGCTGGGGTGTCACGGGCTTGGGGCACCCTAAGCTTAAGGCTGGGGCGCACACCTGGGGCTCCCTTATCCTAAGTGCTGGGGCGCCCAGGCCTGGGGCTCCCTAAGCCTAAGGGCTGGGGCGCCCCAGGCCTGGGACTCCCAAAGCCTATGGCCTGGGGCTCGCTAAGCCTAAGGGCTCAGGCGCCCTAGGCTTGGGGCTCCCAAAGCCTAAGGGCTGGGGCACCCCAGGCCTTAGGTCCCAAAGCCTAAGGATGGGGCGACCAAGGCCTGGGCCTCCCTAAGACTAAGGGCTGTGGCGCCCCAGGACTGTGGCTCCCTAAGACTAAAGTCTGGGGCACTCCAGGCCTGGGGCTCCTTAAGCCTAAAGGCTGGGGCTCCCCAGACCTGGAGTTCGCTAAGCCTAAGGGCTGGGTCGCTCCAGGCCTAGGGTTCCCAAGCCTAAGGGCTGGGGCACCCCAGGCCTAGGGCTCCCTAAGCCTAAGGGTTGGGGCGCCCCAGGCCTGGGTCTCGCTAATCCAAAGGGATGGGGCGCCCCTGGCCTGGGGCTCCCAAAGCCCAAAAGCTGGGGCGCCCCAGGCATGGGGCAACCAAAGCCTAAGGGCTGGGGTGCCCCTGGCCTGGGGCTCCCAAAGCCTAAGGGCTGGGGAGCCTCAGACCTGGGACTCCCAAAGCCTAAGGTCTGGGCCGCCCCAGGGCTGGGTTCCCAAAGCCTAAGGGCTCGGGCGCCCTAGGCTTGGGGCTCCCAAAGCCTAAGGGCTGGGGCACCCCAGGCCTGGGTCTCCCTAATCCTAAGGCCTGGGGAGTCCAAGGCCTAGGGCTCCCTAAGCCTAAAGGCAGGGGCGCCCACTTGGGGCTCCCTTATCCTAAGTGCTGGGGCGCCCAGGCCTGGGGCTCCCTAAATCTAAGGGCTGGGGCGCCCCAGGCCTGGGACTCCCAAAGCCTATGGCCTGGGGCTCGCTAAGCCTAAGGGCTCGGGCGCCCTAGGCTTGGGGCTCCCAAAGCATAAGGGCTGGGGCACCCCAGGCCTTAGGTCCCAAAGCCTAAGGATGGGGCGACCAAGGCCTGGGCCTCCCTAAGACTAAGGGCTGTGGCGCCCCAGGACTGGGGCTCTCTAAGGCTAAAGTCTGGGGCACTCCAGGCCTGGGGCTCCTTAAGCCTAAAGGCTGGGGCTCCCCAGGCCTGGAGTTCGCTAAGCCTAAGGGCTGGGTCGCTCCAGGCCTAGGGTTCCCAAGCCTAAGGGCTGGGGCGCCCCAGGCCTAGGGCTCCCTAAGCAAAAGGGTTGGGGCGCCCCAGGCCTGGGTTCGCTAATCCAAAGGGAGGGGGCGCCCCAGGACTGGGGTTCCAAAGCCTAAGGGCAGGGGAACCCCAGGCCTTATGTCCCAAAGCTTAAGGGATGGGGCGACCGAGGCCTAGGGTTCCCAAAGCCTAATGCCTGGAGCTCGCTAAGCCTAAGGGCTGGGGCGCCCCAGGCCTGGGGCTCCCAAAGCCTAAGGGCTGGGGCGCCCCAGGCACGGGGCTCCCAAAGCCTAAGGCCTGGGGCTCGCTAAGCCTAAGGGCTGGGGCGCCCCAGGTATGGGGCCCCCAAAGCCTAAGGGCTGGGGCACCCCATGCCTGGGGCTCCCAAATCCAAAGGGCTGGGGCGACACAGGCCAGGTCCTCCCTTATCCTAAGGGTTGGGGCGCCCCAGGCCTGGGGCTCCCAAAACCAAAGGCAAAGGGGCCCCCACACCTGCGGCTCCCAAAGCCTAAGGGCTCTGGTGCCCCAGGCCTGAGGCTCCCAAATCCTAAGGGCTGGGGCGCCCCGGGCCTGGGGCTCCCTAAGCCTAAGAGCTAGGGCACCTCAGGCCTGGGCCTCCCAAAGCCTAAGGGCTGGGGTGCCACGGGCTTGGGCAACCTAAGCCTTAGGCTGGGGCACCCCGGGCCTTGGGCTCCCAAAGCCTAAGGGCCGAGACGCCCCGGGCCTGGGGCTCCCAAAGCCTAAGGGCTGGAGAGCCACGAGCCTGGGGCTCCCTAAGCCTAAGGGCTGGGGCAGCCCAGGCCTGGGGCTCCAAAGCCTAAGGGCTGGGGAGCCCCGGGCCTGGGGCTCCCTTCGCGTAAGGGCTGGGACGCCCGGGCCTGGGGCTCCCTAAGCCTAAGTGCTGGGGGCCCCTGGCCAGGTGCTCCCTAAGCCTAAGGGCTATGGCGCCCCAGGACTAGGGTCCCAAATCCTAATGCTGGGGCTCCCCAGGCCTGGCGCTCTCAAAGCCTAAAGGCTGAGGCACCACAGGCCTGGGGCTCTCTAAGACTAAGGGCTAAGGCGCCCCAGGTCTGGGGCTCCCGAAGCCTAAAGGCTGGGGCGCCCCAGGACAGGGGTCCCAAATCCTAAGGGCTGGGGCACTCCAGGCCTGGGGCTCCCAAAGCCTATGGGCTGGGGCGCGCCAGGCCTGGCGCTCTCAAAACCTAAAGGCTGGGGCGCCACAGGCCTGGGGCTCCCTAAGCCTAAGGGCTGGGTTGCCCCAGACTTGGGGCTCCCAAAGCCTAAGGGCTGGGGCGCCCCAACCTGGGACTCCCAAAGCCTAAGGACTGGGCAGCCCCAGGCTTGGGTTCCCAAAGCCTAAGGGCTGGGGCGCCCTAGGCCTGGGGCTCTCAAAGCCTAAGGGCTGGGGCAGCCCAGGCCTGGGTCTCCCTAATCCTAAGGGCTGGGGAGTCCACGGCCTAGGGCTCTCTAAGACTAAAGGCTGGGGCGCCCACCTGGGGCTCCCTTATCCTAAGAGCTGGGGCGCCCAGGCCTGTGGCTCCCTAAGCCTAAGGGCTGGAGCGCCCCAAGCCTGGGGCTCCCTAAGCCTAAGTGTTGGGGCGCCCCGGGCCTGGGGCTTCCTAAGTCTAAGGACTGGGGCGCAACAAGCCTGGGGCTCCCAAAGCCAAAGGGCTGGGGCGCCACAGGCACGGGGCTACCAAAGCCTACGGGCTGCAGCGCCCCAGGCACGGGGCTACCAAAGCCTACGGGCTGCGGCGCCCCAGGACTGGGGTTCCAAAGCCTAAGGGCTGGGGCACCCCAGGCCTTAGGTCCCAAAGCCTAAATGATGGGGCGACCAAGGCCTGGGCCTCCCTAAGACTAAGGGCTGTGGCGCCCCAGGACTGGGGCTCCCTAAGACTAAAGTCTGGGGCACTCCAGGCCTGGGCTCCCTAAGCCTAAGGGCTGGGGTGCCCCAGGCCCAGGGGCTCCCAAAGCCCAAGGGCTGGGAAGCCCTGGGCCTGGGGCTCCCTAAGCCTAAGTGTTGGGGCGCCCCGGGCCTGGGGCTTCCTAAGCCTAAAGACTGGGGCGCCACAAGCCTGGGGCTCCCAAAGCCTAAGGGCTGGGGCGCCCCAGGCCTAGGGTTCCCAAAGCCTAAGGCCTGGGGCTCGCTAAACCTAAGGGCTGGAACGCCCCAGGCCTAGGGTTCCCAAAGCCTAAGGCATGGGGCTCGCTAAACCTAAGGGCTGGAGCGCCCCAGGCCTGGGGCTCACAAAGCATAAGGGCTGGGGCGCCCCAGGCCTGGGATTCCCAAAGCCTAAGGCCAGGGGCGCCCCAGGCCTGGGGCTCCCTAAGCCTATGGGCTGGGCCGCCCCAGGCCTTGTCTCCTTAAGCCTAAGGGCTGGGTTGCCCCAGACTTGGGGCTCCCAAAGCCTAAGGGCTGGGGCGCCCCAACCTGGGACTCCCAAAGCCTAAAGACTGGGCAGCCCCAGGCTTGGGTTCCCAAAGCCTAAGGGCTGGGGCAGCCCAGGCCTGGGTCTCCCTAATCCTAAGGGCTGGGGAGTCCACGGCCTAGGGCTCTCTAAGCCTAAAGGCTGGGGCGCCCACCTGGGGCTCCCTTATCCTAAGTGCTGGGGCGCCCAGGCCTGTGGCTCCCTAAGCCTAAGGGCTGGGGCGCCCCAAGCCTGGGGCTCCCTAAGCCTAAGTGTTGGGGCGCCCCGGGCCTGGGGCTTCCTAAGTCTAAGGACTGGGGCGCAACAAGCCTGGGGCTCCCAAAGCCAAAGGGCTGGGGCGCCCCAGGCACGGGGCTACCAAAGCCTACGGGCTGCGGCACCCCAGGCACGGGGCTACCAAAGCCTACGTGCTGCGGCGCCCCAGGACTGGGGTTCCAAAGCCTAAGGGCTGGGGCACCCCAGGCCTTAGGTCCCAAAGCCTAAATGATGGGGCGACCAAGGCCTGGGCCTCCCTAAGACTAAGGGCTGTGGAGCCCCAGGACTGGGGCTCCCTAAGACTAAAGTCTGGGGCACTCCAGGCCTGGGCTCCCTAAGCCTAAGGGCTGGGGTGCCCCAGGCCCAGGGGCTCCCAAAGCCCAAGGGCTGGGAAGCCCTGGGCCTGGGGCTCCCTAAGCCTAAGTGTTGGGGCGCCACGGGCCTGGGGCTTCCTAAGCCTAAGGACTGGGGCGCCACAAGTCTGGGGCTCCCAAAGCCTAAGGGCTGGGGCGCCCCAGGCCTAGGGTTCCCAAAGCCTAAGGCCTGGGGCTCGCTAAACCTAAGGGCTGGAGCACCCCAGGCCTAGGGTTCCCAAAGCCTAAGGCCTGGGACTCGCTAAACCTAAGGGCTGGAGCGCCCCAGGCCTGGGGCTCCCAAAGCATAAGGGCTGGGGCGCCCCAGGCCTGGGGCTCCCTAAGCCTAAGGGCTGGGGCGCCCCAGGCCTGGGACTCCCAAAGCCTAAGGCCAGGGGCGCCCCAGGCCTGGGGCTCCCTAAGCCTAAGTGTTGGGGCGCCCCGGGCCTGGGGCTTCCTAAGTCTAAGGACTGGGGCGCAACAAGCCTGGGGCTCTCAAAGCCAAAGGGCTGGGGCGCCCCAGGCACGGGGCTACCAAAGCCTAAGGGCTGGGGCGCCCCAGGCACGGGGCTCCCAAAGCCTAAGGGCTGGGGCGCCCCAGGCCTAGGGTTCCCAAAGCCTAAGGCCTGGGGCTCGCTAAGCCTAAGGGCTGGGGCGCCCCAGGTATGGGGCCCCCAAAGCCTAAGGGCTGGGGCACCCCATGCCTGGGGCTCCCAAATCCAAAGGGCTGGGGCGACACAGGCCAGGTCCTCCCTTATCCTAAGGGTTGGGGCGCCCCAGGCCTGGGGCTCCCAAAACCAAAGGGAAAGGGGCCCCCACACCTGCGGCTCCCAAAGCCTAAGGGCTCTGGCGCCCCAGGCCTGAGGCTCCCAAATCCTAAGGGCTGGGGCGCCCCGGGCCTGGGGCTCCCTAAGCCTAAGAGCTAGGGCACCTCAGGCCTGGGCCTCCCAAAGCCTAAGGGCTGGGGTGCCACGGGCTTGGGCAACCTAAGCCTTAGGCTGGGGCACCCCGGGCCTTGGGCTCCCAAAGCCTAAGGGCCGAGACGCCCCGGGCCTGGGGCTCCCAAAGCCTAAGGGCTGGAGAGCCACGAGCCTGGGGCTCCCTAAGCCTAAGGGCTGGGGCAGCCCAGGCCTGGGGCTCCAAAGCCTAAGGGCTGGAGAGCCCCGGGCCTGGGGCTCCCTTCGCGTAAGGGCTGGGACGCCCGGGCCTCGGGCTCCCTAAGCCTAAGTGCTGGGGGCCCCTGGCCAGGTGCTCCCTAAGCCTAAGGGCTATGGCGCCCCAGGACTAGGGTCCCAAATCCTAATGCTGGGGCTCCCCAGGCCTGGCGCTCTCAAAGCCTAAAGGCTGGGGCACCACAGGCCTGGGGCTCTCTAAGACTAAGGGCTAAGGCGCCCCAGGTCTGGGGCTCCCGAAGCCTAAAGGCTGGGGCGCCCCAGGACAGGAGTCCCAAATCCTAAGGGCTGGGGCACTCCAGGCCTGGGGCTCCCAAAGCCTATGGGCTGGGGCGCGCCAGGCCTGGCGCTCTCAAAACCTAAAGGCTGGGGCGCCACAGGCCTGGGGCTCCCTAAGCCTAAGGGCTGGGTTGCCCCAGACTTGGGGCTCCCAAAGCCTAAGGGCTGGGGCGCCCCAACCTGGGACTCCCAAAGCCTAAGGACTGGGCAGCCCCAGGCTTGGGTTCCCAAAGCCTAAGGGCTGGGGCGCCCTAGGCCTGGGGCTCTCAAAGCCTAAGGGCTGGGGCAGCCCAGGCCTGGGTCTCCCTAATCCTAAGGGCTGGGGAGTCCACGGCCTAGGGCTCTCTAAGACTAAAGGCTGGGGCGCCCACCTGGGGCTCCCTTATCCTAAGAGCTGGGGCGCCCAGGCCTGTGGCTCCCTAAGCCTAAGGGCTGGAGCGCCCCAAGCCTGGGGCTCCCTAAGCCTAAGTGTTGGGGCGCCCCGGGCCTGGGGCTTCCTAAGTCTAAGGACTGGGGCGCAACAAGCCTGGGGCTCCCAAAGCCAAAGGGCTGGGGCGCCCCAGGCACGGGGCTACCAAAGCCTACGGGCTGCAGCGCCCCAGGCACGGGGCTACCAAAGCCTACGGGCTGCGGCGCCCCAGGACTGGGGTTCCAAAGCCTAAGGGCTGGGGCACCCCAGGCCTTAGGTCCCAAAGCCTAAATGATGGGGCGACCAAGGCCTGGGCCTCCCTAAGACTAAGGGCTGTGGCGCCCCAGGACTGGGGCTCCCTAAGACTAAAGTCTGGGGCACTCCAGGCCTGGGCTACCTAAGCCTAAGGGCTGGGGTGCCCCAGGCCCAGGGGCTCCCAAAGCCCAAGGGCTGGGAAGCCCTGGGCCTGGGGCTCCCTAAGCCTAAGTGTTGGGGCGCCCCGGGCCTGGGGCTTCCTAAGCCTAAAGACTGGGGCGCCACAAGCCTGGGGCTCCCAAAGCCTAAGGGCTGGGGCGCCCCAGGCCTAGGGTTCCCAAAGCCTAAGGCCTGGGGCTCGCTAAACCTAAGGGCTGGAACGCCCCAGGCCTAGGGTTCCCAAAGCCTAAGGCATGGGGCTCGCTAAACCTAAGGGCTGGAGCGCCCCAGGCCTGGGGCTCACAAAGCATAAGGGCTGGGGCGCCCCAGGCCTGGGATTCCCAAAGCCTAAGGCCAGGGGCGCCCCAGGCCTGGGGCTCCCTAAGCCTATGGGCTGGGCCGCCCCAGGCCTTGTCTCCTTAAGCCTAAGGGCTGGGTTGCCCCAGACTTGGGGCTCCCAAAGCCTAAGGGCTGGGGCGCCCCAACCTGGGACTCCCAAAGCCTAAAGACTGGGCAGCCCCAGGCTTGGGTTCCCAAAGCCTAAGGGCTGGGGCAGCCCAGGCCTGGGTCTCCCTAATCCTAAGGGCTGGGGAGTCCACGGCCTAGGGCTCTCTAAGCCTAAAGGCTGGGGCGCCCACCTGGGGCTCCCTTATCCTAAGTGCTGGGGCGCCCAGGCCTGTGGCTCCCTAAGCCTAAGGGCTGGGGCGCCCCAAGCCTGGGGCTCCCTAAGCCTAAGTGTTGCGGCGCCCCGGGCCTGGGGCTTCCTAAGTCTAAGGACTGGGGCGCAACAAGCCTGGGGCTCCCAAAGCCAAAGGGCTGGGGCGCCCCAGGCACGGGGCTACCAAAGCCTACGTGCTGCGGCGCCCCAGGACTGGGGTTCCAAAGCCTAAGGGCTGGGGCACCCCAGGCCTTAGGTCCCAAAGCCTAAATGATGGGGCGACCAAGGCCTGGGCCTCCCTAAGACTAAGGGCTGTGGAGCCCCAGGACTGGGGCTCCCTAAGACTAAAGTCTGGGGCACTCCAGGCCTGGGCTCCCTAAGCCTAAGGGCTGGGGTGCCCCAGGCCCAGGGGCTCCCAAAGCCCAAGGGCTGGGAAGCCCTGGGCCTGGGGCTCCCTAAGCCTAAGGCCAGGGGCGCCCCAAGCCTGGGGCTCCCTAAGCCTATGGGCTGGGCCGCCCCAGGCCTTGGCTCCCTAAGCCTAAGGGCTAGGGCGCCCCAGGCCTGGGGCTCCCTAAGCCCAAAGGCTGGGGCGCCCCAAGACTGGGCCTCCCTAAGCCTAAGTGTTGGGGCGCCCCGGGCCTGGGCCTTCCTAAGCCTAAGAACTGGGGCGCAACAAGCCTGGGGCTCCCAAAGCCAAAGGGCTGGGGCACCCCAGGCACGGAGCTGCCAAAGCCTAAGGGCTGGGGCGACCCAGCCTGGGGCTACCAAAGCCTACGGGCTGGGGCGCCCCAGGCACGGGGCTACCAAAGCCTACGGGCTGCGGCGCCCCAGGCACGGGGCTACCAAAGCCTATGGGCTGCGGCGCCCAGGCACGGGGCTACCAAAGCCAACGGGCTGCGGCGCCCCAGGACTGGGGTTCCAAAGCCTAAGGGCTGGGGCACCCCAGGCCTTCGGTCCCAAAGCCTAAATGATGGGGCGACCAAGGCCTGGGCCTCCCTAAGACTAAGGGCTGTGGCGCCCCAGGACTGGGGCTCCCTAAGACTAAAGTCTGGGGCACTCCAGGCCTGGGCTCCCTAAGCCTAAGGGCTGGGGTGCCCCAGGCCCAGGGGCTCCCAAAGCCCAAGGGCTGGGAAGCCCTGGGCCTGGGGCTCCCTAAGCCTAAGTGTTGGGGCGCCCAGGGCCTGGGGCTTCCTAAGCCTAAGGACTGGGGCGCCACAAGCCTGGGGCTCCCAAAGCCTAAGGGCTGGGGCGCCCCAGGCCTAGGGTTCCCAAAGCCTAAGGCCTGGGGCTCGCTAAACCTAAGGGCTGGAGCGCCCCAGGCTTAGGGTTCCCAAAGCCTAAGGCCTGGGGCTCGCTAAACCTAAGGGCTGTAGCGCCCCGGCCTGGGGCTCCCAAAGCATAAGGGCTGGGGCGCCCCAGGCCTGGGGCTCCCTAAGCCTAAGGGCAGGGGCGCCCCAGGCCTGGGACTCCCAAAGCCTAAGGCCAGGGGCGCCCCAGGCCTGGGGCTCCCTAAGCCTATGGGCTGGGCCGCCCCAGGGCTTGGCTCCCTAAGCCTAAGGGCTAGGGCGCCCCAGGCTTGGGGCTCCCTAAGCCTAAAGGCTGGGGCGCCCCAAGACTGGGCCTCCCTAAGCCTAAGTGTTGGGGCGCCCCGGGCCTGGGCCTTCCTAAGCCTAAGAACTGGGGCGCAACAAGCCTGGGGCTCCCAAAGCCAAAGGGCTGGGGCACCCCAGGCACGGGGCTGCCAAAGCCTAAGGGCTGGGGCGCCCCAACCTGGGACTCCCAAAGCCTAAGGACTGGGCAGCCCCAGGCTTGGGTTCCCAAAGCCTAAGGGCTGGGCCAGCCCAGGCCTGGGTCTCCCTAATCCTAAGGGCTGGGGAGTCCACGGCCTAGGGCTCTCTAAGCCTAAAGGCTGGGGCGCCCACCTGGGGCTCCCTTATCCTAAGAGCTGGGGCGCACAGGCCTGTGGCTCCCTAAGCCTAAGGGCTGGGGCGCCCCAAGCCTGGGGCTCCCTAAGCCTAAGTGTTGGGGCGCCCCGGGCCTGGGGCTTCCTAAGTCTAAGGACTGGGGCGCAACAAGCCTGGGGCTCCCAAAGCCAAAGGGCAGGGGCGCCCCAGGCACGGGGCTACCAAATCCTACGGGCTGCGGCGCTCCAGGCACGGGGCTACCAAAGCCTACGGGCTGCGGCGCCCCAGGACTGGGGTTCCAAAGCCTAAGGGCTGGGGCACCCCAGGCCTTAGGTCCCAAAGCCTAAATGATGGGGCGACCAAGGCCTGGGCCTCCCTAAGACTAAGGGCTGTGGCGCCCCAGGACTGGGGCTCCCTAAGACTAAAGTCTGGGGCACTCCAGGCCTGGGCTCCCTAAGCCTAAGGGCTGGGGTGCCCCAGGCCCAGGGGCTCCCAAAGCCCAAGGGCTGGGAAGCCCTGGGCCTGGGGCTCCCTAAGCCTAAGTGTTGGGGCGCCCCGGGCCTGGGGCTTCCTAAGCCTAAGGACTGGGGCGCCACAAGCCTGGGGCTCCCAAAGCCTAAGGGCTGGGGCGCCCCAGGCCTAGGGTTCCCAAAGCCTAAGGCCTGGGGCTCGCTAAACCTAAGGGCTGGAGCGCCCCAGGCCTAGGGTTCCCAAAGCCTAAGGCCTGGGGCTCGCTAAACCTAAGGGCTGGAGCGCCCCAGGCCTGGGGCTCCCAAAGCATAAGGGCTGGGGCGCCCCAGGCCTGGGGCTCCCTAAGCCTAAGGGCTGGGGCGCCCCAGGCCTGGGACTCCCAAAGCCTAAGGCCAGGGGCGCCCCAGGCTTGGGGCTCCCTAAGCCTATGGGCTGGGCCGCCCCAGGCCTTGGCTCCCTAAGCCTAAGGGCTAGGGCGCCCCAGGCCTGGGGCTCCCTAAGCCCAAAGGCTGGGGCGCCCCAAAACTGGGCCTCCCTAAGCCTAAGTGTTGGGGCGCCCCGGGCCTGGGCCTTCCTAAGCCTAAGAACTGGGGCGCAACAAGCCTGGGGCTCCCAAAGCCAAAGGGCTGGGGCACCCCAGGCACGGGGCTGCCAAAGCCTAAGGGCTGGGGCGACCCAGCCTGGGGCTACCAAAGCCTACGGGCTGGGGCGCCCCAGGACTGGGGTTCCAAAGCCTAAGGGCTGGGGCACCCCAGGCCTTAGGTCCCAAAGCCTAAGGCATGGGGCAACCACGGCCTGGGCCTCCCTAAGACTAAGGGATGTGGCGCCCCAGGACTGGGGCTCCCTAAGACTAAAGTCTGGGGCACTCCAGGCCTGGGCTCCCTAAGCCTAAGGGCTGGGGTGCCCCAGGCCCAGGGGCTCCCAAAGCCCAAGGGCTGGGAAGCCCTGTGCCTGGGGCTCCCTAAGCCTAAGTGTTGGGGCGCCCCGGGCCTGGGGCTTCCTAAGCCTAAGGACTGGGGAGCCACAAGCCTGGGGCTCCCAAAGCCTAAGGGCTGGGGCGCCCCAGGCCTAGGGTTCCCAAAGCCTAAGGCCTGGGGCTCGCTAAACCTAAGGGCTGGAGCGCCCCAGGCCTGGGGCTCCCAAAGCATAAGGGCTGGGGCGCCCCATGCCTGGGACTCCCTAAGCCTAAGGGCTGGGGCGCCCCAGGCCTGGGACTCCCAAAGCCTAAGGCCAGGGGCGCCCCAGGCCTGGGGCTCCCTAAGCCTATGGGCTGGGCCGCCCCAGGCCTTGGCTCCCTAAGCCTAAGGGCTAGGGCGCCCCAGGCTTGGGGCTCCCTAAGCCTAAAGGCTGGGGCGCCCCAAGACTGGGCCTCCCTAAGCCTAAGTGTTGGGGCGCCCCGGGCCTGGGGCTTCCTAAGTCTAAGGACTGGGGCGCAACAAGCCTGGGGCTCCCAAAGCCAAAGGGCAGGGGCGCCCCAGGCACGGGGCTACCAAAGCCTACGGGCTGCGGCGCCCCAGGCACGGGGCTACCAAAGCCTACGGGCTGCGGCGCCCCAGGACTGGGGTTCCAAAGCCTAAGGGCTGGGGCACCCCAGGCCTTAGGTCCCAAAGCCTAAATGATGGGGCGACCAAGGCCTGGGCCTCCCTAAGACTAAGGGCTGTGGCGCCCCAGGACTGGGGCTCCCTAAGACTAAAGTCTGGGGCACTCCAGGCCTGGGCTCCCTAAGCCTAAGGGCTGGGGTGCCCCAGGCCCAGGGGCTCCCAAAGCCCAAGGGCTGGGAAGCCCTGGGCCTGGGGCTCCCTAAGCCTAAGTGTTGGGGCGCCCCGGGCCTGGGGCTTCCTAAGCCTAAGGACTGGGGCGCCACAAGCCTGGGGCTCCCAAAGCCTAAGGGCTGGGGCGCCCCAGGCCTAGGGTTCCCAAAGCCTAAGGCCTGGGGCTCGCTAAACCTAAGGGCTGGAGCGCCCCAGGCCTAGGGTTCCCAAAGCCTAAGGCCTGGGGCTCGCTAAACCTAAGGGCTGGAGCGCCCCAGGCCTGGGGCTCCCAAAGCATAAGGGCTGGGGCGCCCCAGGCCTGGGGCTCCCTAAGCCTAAGGGCTGGGGCGCCCCAGGCCTGGGACTCCCAAAGCCTAAGGCCAGGGGCGCCCCAGGCTTGGGGCTCCCTAAGCCTATGGGCTGGGCCGCCCCAGGCCTTGGCTCCCTAAGCCTAAGGGCTAGGGCGCCCCAGGCCTGGGGCTCCCTAAGCCCAAAGGCTGGGGCGCCCCAAAACTGGGCCTCCCTAAGCCTAAGTGTTGGGGCGCCCCGGGCCTGGGCCTTCCTAAGCCTAAGAACTGGGGCGCAACAAGCCTGGGGCTCCCAAAGCCAAAGGGCTGGGGCACCCCAGGCACGGGGCTGCCAAAGCCTAAGGGCTGGGGCGACCCAGCCTGGGGCTACCAAAGCCTACGGGCTGGGGCGCCCCAGGACTGGGGTTCCAAAGCCTAAGGGCTGGGGCACCCCAGGCCTTAGGTCCCAAAGCCTAAGGCATGGGGCAACCACGGCCTGGGCCTCCCTAAGACTAAGGGATGTGGCGCCCCAGGACTGGGGCTCCCTAAGACTAAAGTCTGGGGCACTCCAGGCCTGGGCTCCCTAAGCCTAAGGGCTGGGGTGCCCCAGGCCCAGGGGCTCCCAAAGCCCAAGGGCTGGGAAGCCCTGTGCCTGGGGCTCCCTAAGCCTAAGTGTTGGGGCGCCCCGGGCCTGGGGCTTCCTAAGCCTAAGGACTGGGGCGCCACAAGCCTGGGGCTCCCAAAGCCTAAGGGCTGGGGCGCCCCAGGCCTAGGGTTCCCAAAGCCTAAGGCCTGGGGCTCGCTAAACCTAAGGGCTGGAGCGCCCCAGGCCTAGGGTTCCCAAAGCCTAAGGCCTGGGGCTCGCTAAACCTAAGGGCTGGAGCGCCCCAGGCCTGGGGCTCCCAAAGCATAAGGGCTGGGGCGCCCCATGCCTGGGACTCCCTAAGCCTAAGGGCTGGGGCGCCCCAGGCCTGGGACTCCCAAAGCCTAAGGCCAGGGGCGCCCCAGGCCTGGGGCTCCCTAAGCCTATGGGCTGGGCCGCCCCAGGCCTTGGCTCCCTAAGCCTAAGGGCTAGGGCGCCCCAGGCTTGGGGCTCCCTAAGCCTAAAGGCTGGGGCGCCCCAAGACTGGGCCTCCCTAAGCCTAAGTGTTGGGGCGCCCCGGGCCTGGGGCTTCCTAAGTCTAAGGACTGGGGCGCAACAAGCCTGGGGCTCCCAAAGCCAAAGGGCAGGGGCGCCCCAGGCACGGGGCTACCAAAGCCTACGGGCTGCGGCGCCCCAGGCACGGGGCTACCAAAGCCTACGGGCTGCGGCGCCCCAGGACTGGGGTTCCAAAGCCTAAGGGCTGGGGCACCCCAGGCCTTAGGTCCCAAAGCCTAAATGATGGGGCGACCAAGGCCTGGGCCTCCCTAAGACTAAGGGCTGTGGCGCCCCAGGACTGGGGCTCCCTAAGACTAAAATCTGGGGCACTCCAGGCCTGGGCTCCCTAAGCCTAAGGGCTGGGGTGCCCCAGGCCCAGGGGCTCCCAAAGCCCAAGGGCTGGGAAGCCCTGGGCCTGGGGCTCCCTAAGCCTAAGTGTTGGACCGCCCCGGGCCTGGGGCTTCCTAAGCCTAAGGACTGGGGCGCCACAAGCCTGGGGCTCCCAAAGCCTAAGGGCTGGGGCACCCCAGGCCTAGGGTTCCCAAAGCCTAAGGCCTGGGGCTCGCTAAACCTAAGGGCTGGAGCGCCCCAGGCCTGGGGCTCCCAAAGCCTAAGGGCTGGGGCGACCCAGCCTGGGGCTACCAAAGCCTACGGGCTGGGGCGCCGCAGGACTGGGGTTCCAAAGCCTAAGGGCTGGGGCACCACAGGCCTTAGGTCCCAAAGCCTAAGGCATGGGGCAACCAAGGCCTGGGCCTCCCTAAGGCTAAGGGATGTGGCGCCCCAGGACTGGGGCTCCCTAAGACTAAAGTCTGGGGCGCTGCAGGCCTTGGCTCCCTAAGCCTAAGGTCTGGGGCGCCTCAGGCCCAGGGGCTCCCAAAGCCAAAGGGCTGGGAAGCCCTGGGCCTGTGGCTCCCTAAGCCTAAGTGTTGGGGCGCTCCAGGCTTGGGGCTTCCTAAGCCTAAGGACTGGGGCGCCTCAAGCCTGGGGCTCCCAAAGCCTAAGAGCTGCGGCACCCCTGGCACGGGGCTCCCAAAGCCTAAGGGCTGGGGCGCCCCAGGCCTGGGGCTCCCAAAACCAAAGGCTGGGGCGACACAGTCCAGGTCCTCCCTTATCCTAATGGTTGGGGCGCCCCAGGCCTGGGGCTCCCAAAACCTAAGGGAAAAGGGCCCCCAGACCGGCGTCTCCCAAATCCTAAGGGCTCTGGCGCCCCAGGCCTGAGGCTCAAAATCCTAATGGTTGGGGCGACCCGGGCCTGGGGCTCCCAAAACCGAAGGGAAAGGAGCGCCCCAGACCTGGGGCTCAAAAAGCCTAAGGGCTCGGGCGCCCGAGGCCTGGGGCTCCCAAATCCTAAGGGCCTGAGCGCCCCAGGCCTAGGGCTCCCAATGAATAAGGGCTGGGGAGCCCCTGGCCTAGGGCTCCATAAGCCTAAGGGCTGGGGCTCCCCAGGCCTGGGGCTCCCAAAGCCTAAGGGCTGGGGTTCCCCAGGCCTGGGGCTCCCTAAGCCTAAAGGCTTGGGCTCCCCAGGCCTGGAGCTCGCTAAGCCTAAGGGCTGGGTCGCCGCAGGCCTAGGGTTCCCAAACCTAAGGGCTGGGGTGCCCCAGGCCTGGGGGTCCCTAAGCCTAAGGGTTGGGGCGCCCCAGGCCTGAGTCTCGCTAAGCCTAAGTGATGGGGCGTCCCCGGCCTCGGCCTCCCTAATCCTAAGGGCTGGGTCTCCCCAGGCCTAGGGCTCCCTTAGCCTAAGGTCTGGGGTGCCCCCGGCTTGGGGCTCCCTAAGCCTAAGGGATGGGGTGCTCCAGGCCGGGCGCTCCCTAAGCCTAAGGGCTGGGGCGTCCCAGGCCGGGGGCTCCCTAAGGCTAAGGGCTGGGGCGCCCCAAGCAGGGGCTCATTAGCCAATGGGCTGGGGCGCCACAGGCCTGGGGTTCTCTAAGAATAAGGGCTGGGGCGCCCCAGGCCTTGTGCGCCCTAAGCCTACGGGCTGGGGCGCCCCAGGCCTGGGGCTCCCTAAGTCTAAGGGCTGAGGCGCCCCAGGCCTGGGGTTCCAAAGCCTAAGGTCTGGGGCAACCCAGGCCAAGGGCTCCCTAAGCCTAAGGGCTGGGGCGCCTCAAGCCTGGTGTTCCAAAGCCTAAGTGCTGGGGCGCCCCAGGCCTGGGGTCCCAAACCTAAGTGCTGGGGCGACACAGGCCAGGTCCTCCCTAAGCCTAAGTGCTGGGGCGCCCCAGGCCTAGGGCTCCCAAAACCTAAGGGAAAGCGGCCCCCAGACCTGCGGCTCCCTAAGCATAAGGGCTGGGGCGTCCGAGGCCTGGGGCTCCCAAGGCCTAAGGCCTGGGGCACCCTAAGCCTAAGGGCTGGGGCACCCCAGGCATGGGGCTCCAAAAGCCTAAGTGCTGGGGCGCTCCAGGCCTGGGAATCCCATAGACTAAGGGCTGAGGCTCTCCAGGCCTGGGGCTGCCAAAGCCTAAGGGCTGGGCCGCCCCATGGCTGGGTTCCCAAAGCCTAAGGGCTGGGCCGCCCTAGGCCTGGGGCTCCCAAAGCCTAAGGGCTGGGGCACACCAGGCCTTGGGCTCCTTAATCCTAAGGGCTGGGGAGTCCAAGTCCTAGGGCTCCCTAAGCCTAAAGCCTGGGGGGCCCACCTGGGGCTGCCTTATCCGAAGTGCTGGGGTGCCCAGGCCTGGGGCTCCCTAAGCCTAAAGGCTGGGGCGCCCCAGGCCTTGGGCTCCCTAAGTCTAAGGGCTGGGGCACCGCAAGACTTGGCTCCCGAAGCCTAAGGGCTGGGGCGCCCCAGGCCTGGGTCTCCCAAAGACTAAGGACTGGGGCTCCCCAGGCCTGGGTCTCGCACAGCCTAAGGGCTGTGGCGCCCCAGGCCTGGGGCTCCCTAAGCCTAAAGTCTCCCAAGCCAGGGGCTCCCTAAGCCTACGTGTTGGGGCGCCCCGGGCCTGGGGCTTCCTAAGCCTAAGGACTGGGGCGCAACAAGCCTGGGGCTCCCAAAGCCAAAGGGCTGGGGCGCCCCAGGCCTGGGGCTCCCAAATCCTAAGGGCTGGGGCGCCCCAGGCCTGGAGCTACCAAAGCCTAAGGGCTGGGAAGCCACGGGCCTGGGACGCCCTAAGCCTAAGGGCTAGGGCGCCCCAGCCTGGTTTACCAAAGCCTACGGGCTGGGGCGCCCCAGGACTGGGGTTCCAAAGCCTAAGGGCAGGGGAACCCCAGGCCTTATGTCCCAAAGCTTAAGGGATGGGGCGACCCAGGCCTAGGGTTCCCAAAGCCTAATGCCTGGAGCTCGCTAAGCCTAAGGGCTGGGGCGCCCCAGGCACGGGGCTCCCAAAGCCTAAGGGCTGGGGCGCCCCAGGCCTAGGGTTCCCAAAGCCTAAGGCCTGGGGCTCACTAAGCCTAAGGGCTGGGGCGCGCCAGGCCTGGGGCTCCCAAAGCCTAAGGGCTGGGGTGCCCCAGGCCTGGGGCTCCCAAATCCTAAGGTCTGGGGCGCCCCAGGCCTGGAGCTACCAAATGCTAAGGGCTGGGGTGCCACGGGCCTGGGACGCCCTAAGCCTAAGGGCTGGGGCGCCCCAGCCTGGGGCTACCAAAGCCTACGGGCTGGGGCGCCCCAGGACTGGGGTTCCAAAGCCTAAGGGATGGGGCACCCCAGGCCTTATGTCCCAAAGATTAAGGGATGGGGCGACCCCGGCCTGGGCCTCCCTAAGACTAAGGGCTATGGCGCCCCAGGACTGGGGCTCCCTAAGACTAAAGTCTGGGGCGCTCCAAGCCTGGGCTCCCTAAGCCTAAGTGTTGGGGTGCCCCGGGCCTGGGGCTCCCAAAGCCTAAGAGCTGCGGCGCCCCAGGCACGCGGCTCCCAAAGCCTAACGGCTGGGGCGCCCCAGGCCTAGGGTTCCCAAAGCCTAAGGCCTGGGGCTCGCTAAGCCTAAGGGCTGGGGCGCCCCAGGCATGGGGCCCCCAAAGCCTAAGGGCTGGGGCGCCCCATGCCTGGGGCTCCCAAATCCAAAGGGCTGGGGCGACACAGGCCAGGTCCTCCCTTATCCTAAGGGTTGGGGCGCCCCAGGCCTGGGGCTCCCAAAACCAAAGGGAAAGGGGCCCCCACACCTGCGGCTCCCAAAGCCTAAGGGCTCTGGCGCCCCAGGCCTGAGGCTCCCAAATCCTAAGGGCTGGGGCGCCCCGGGCCTGGGGCTCCCTAAGCCTAAGAGCTAGGGCACCTCAGGCCTGGGCCTCCCAAAGCCTAAGGGCTGGGGTGCCACGGGCTTGGGCACCCTAAGCCTAAGGCTGGGGCACCCCGGGCCTGGGGCTCCCAAAGCCTAAGGGCCGAAACGCCCCGGGCCTGGGGCTCCCAAAGCCTAAGGGCTGGAGAGCCACGAGCCTGGGGCTCCCTAAGCCTAAGGGCTGGGGCAGCCCAGGCCTGGGGCTCCAAAGCCTAAGGGCTGGGGAGCCCCGGGCCTGGGGCTCCCTTCGCCTAAGGGCTGGGACGCCCAGGCCTGGAGCTCCCTAAGCCTAAGTGCTGGGGGCCCCTGGCCAGGTGCTCCCTAAGCCTAAGGGCTATGGCGCCCCAGGACTAGGGTCCCAAATCCTAATGCTGGGGCTCCCCAGGCCTGGCGCTCTCAAAGCCTAAAGGCTGGGGCACCACAGGCCTGGGGCTCTCTAAGACTAAGGGCTAGGGCGCCCCAGGTCTGGGGCTCCCGAAGCCTAAGGGCTGGGGCGCCCCAGGACAGGAGTCCCAAATCCTAAGGGCTGGGGCACTCCAGGCCTGGGGCTCCCAAAGCCTATGGGCTGGGGCGCGCCAGGCCTGGCGCTCTCAAAACCTAAAGGCTGGGGCGCCACAGGCCTGGGGCTCCCTAAGCCTAAGGGCTGGGTTGCCCCAGACTTGGGGCTCCCAAAGCCTAAGGGCTGGGGCGCCCCAACCTGGGACTCCCAAAGCCTAAGGACTGGGCAGCCCCAGGCTTGGGTTCCCAAAGCCTAAGGGCTGGGGCGCCCTAGGCCTGGGGCTCTCAAAGCCTAAGGGCTGGGGCAGCCCAGGCCTGGGTCTCCCTAATCCTAAGGGCTGGGGAGTCCACGGCCTAGGGCTCTCTAAGCCTAAAGGCTGGGGCGCCCACCTGGGGCTCCCTTATCCTAAGTGCTGGGGCGCCCAGGCCTGTGGCTCCCTAAGCCTAAGGGCTGGGGCGCCCCAAGCCTAAGTGTTGGGGCGCTCCGGGCCTGGGGCTTCCTAAGTCTAAGGACTGGAGCGCAACAAGCCTGGGGCTCCCAAAGCCAAAGGGCTGGGGCGCCCCAGGCACGGGGCTACCAAAGCCTACGGGCTGCGGCGCCCCAGGCACGGGGCTACCAAAGCCTACGGGCTGCGGCGCCCCAGGACTGGGGTTCCAAAGCCTAAGGGCTGGGGCACCCCAGGCCTTAGGTCCCAAAGCCTAAATGATGGGGCGACCAAGGCCTGGGCCTCCCTAAGACTAAGGGCTGTGGCGCCCCAGGACTGGGGCTCCCTAAGACTAAAGTCTCGGGCACTCCAGGCCTGGGCTCCCTAAGCCTAAGGGCTGGGGCGCCCCAGGCCTGGGACTCCCAAAGCTTTAGGCCAGGGGCGCCCCAGGCCTGGGGCTCCCTAAGCCTATGGCCAGGGGCGCCCCAGGCCTGGGGCTCCCTAAGCCCAAAGGCTGGGGCGCCCCAAAACTGGGCCTCCCTAAGCCTAAGTGTTGGGGCGCCCCGGGCCTGGGCCTTCCTAAGCCTAAGAACTGGGGCGCAACAAGCCTGGGGCTCCCAAAGCCAAAGGGCTGGGGCACCCCAGGCACGGGGCTGCCAAAGGCTAAGGGCTGGGGCGACCCAGCCTGGGGCTACCAAAGCCTACGGGCTGGGGCGCCCCAGGACTGGGGTTCCAAAGCCTAAGGGCTGGGGCACCCCAGGCCTTAGGTCCCAAAGACTAAGGCATGGGGCAACCAAGGCATGGGCCTCCCTAAGACTAAGGGATGTGGCGCCCCAGGACTGGGGCTCCCTAAGACTAAAGTCTGGGGCGCTGCAGGCCTTGGCTCCCTAAGCCTAAGGTCTGGGGCGCCTCAGGCCCAGGGGCTCCCAAAGCCAAAGGGCTGGGAAGGCCTGGGCCTGTGGCTCCCTAAGCCTAAGTGTTGGGGCGCTCCAGGCCTGGGGCTTCCTAAGCCTAAGGACTGGGGCGCCACAAGCCTGGGGCTCCCAAAGCCTAAGAGCTGCGGCACCCCTGGCACGGGGCTCCCAAAGCCTAAGGGCTGGGGCGCCCCAGGCCTGGGGCTCCCAAAACCAAAGGGCTGGGGCGACACAGTCCAGGTCCTCCCTTATCCTAATGGTTGGGGCGCCCCAGGCCTGGGGCTCCCAAAACCTAAGGGAAAAGGGCCCCCAGACCGGCGTCTCCCAAATCCTAAGGGCTCTGGCGCCCCAGGCCTGAGGCTCAAAATCCTAATGGTTGGGGCGCCCCGGGCCTGGGGCTCCCAAAACCGAAGGGAAAGGAGCGCCCCAGACCTGGGGCTCAAAAAGCCTAAGGGCTCGGGCGCCCGAGGCCTGGGGCTCCCAAATCCTAAGGGCCTGAGCGCCCCAGGCCTAGGGCTCCCAATGAATAAGGGCTGGGGAGCCCCTGGCCTAGAGCTCCATAAGCCTAAGGGCTGGGGCTCCCCAGGCCTGGGGCTCCCAAAGCCTAAGGGCTGGGGTTCCCCAGGCCTGGGGCTCCCTAAGCCTAAAGGCTTGGGCTCCCCAGGCCTGGAGCTCGCTAAGCCTAAGGGCTGGGTCGCCGCAGGCCTAGGGTTCCCAAACCTAAGGGCTGGGGTGCCCCAGGCCTGGGGCTCCCTAAGCCTAAGGGTTGGGGCGCCCCAGGCCTGAGTCTCGCTAAGCCTAAGTGATGGGGCGTCCCCGGCCTCGGCCTCCCTAAGCCTAAGGGCAGGGTCTCCCCAGGCCTAGGGCTCCCTTAGCCTAAGGTCTGGGGTGCCCCCGGCTTGGGGCTCCCTAAGCCTAAGGGATGGGGTGCTCCAGGCCGGGCGCTCCCTAAGCCTAAGGGCTGGGGCGTCCCAGGCCGGGGGCTCCTAAGGCTAAGGGCTGGGGCGCCCCAAGCAGGGGCTCATTAGCCAATGGGCTGGGGCGCCACAGGCCTGGGGTTCTCTAAGAATAAGGGCTGGGGCGCCCCAGGCCTTGTGCGCCCTAAGCCTACGGGCTGGGGTGCCCCAGGCCTGGGGCTCCCTAAGTGTAAGGGCTGAGGCCCCCCAGGCCTGGGGTTCCAAAGCCTAAGGGCTGGGGCAACCCAGGCCAAGGGCTCCCTAAGCCTAAGGGCTGGGGCTCCCCATGCCTTCGGCTCCCTAAGCCTAAGGGCTGGGGCGCCCCAAGCCTGGTGTTCCAAAGCCTAAGTGCTGGGGCGCCCCAGGCCTGGGGTCCCAAACCTAAGTGCTGGGGCGACACAGGCCAGGTCCTCCCTAAGCCTAAGGGCTGGGGCGCCCCAGGCCTAGGGCTCCCAAAACCTAAGGGAAAGCGGCCCCCAGACCTGCGGCTCCCTAAGCCTAAGGGCTGGGGCGCCCCAGGCCTGGGGCTCCCAAGGCCTAAGGCCAGGGGCGTCCCATGCCTGGGGCACCCTAAGCCTAAGGGCTGGGGCACCCCAGGCATGGGGCTCCAAAAGCCTAAGTGCTGGGGCGCTCCAAACCTGGGAATCCCAAAGACTAAGGGCTGAGGCTCTCCAGGCCTGGGGCTGCCAAAGCCTAAGGGCTGGGCCGCCCCATGGCTGGGTTCCCAAAGCCTAAGGGCTGGGGCGCCCTAGGCCTGGGGCTCCCAAAGCCTAAGGGCTGGGGCACACCAGGCCTGGGGCTCCTTAATCCTAAGGGCTGGGGATTCCAAATCCTAGGGCTCCCTAAGCCTAAAGGCTGGGGGGCCCACCTGGGGCTGCCTTATCCGAAGTGCTGGGGTGCCCAGGCCTGGGGCTCCCTAAGCCTAAAGGCTGGGGCGCCCCAGGCCTTGGGCTCCCTAAGTCTAAGGGCTGGGGCACCCCAAGACTTGGCTCCCGAAGCTTAAGGGCTGGGGCGCCCCAGGCCTGGGTCTCCCAAAGACTAAGGACTGGGGCTCCCCAGGCCTGGGCCTCCCACAGCCTAAGGGCTGTGGCGCCCCAGGCCTGGGGCTCCCTAAGCCTAAAGTCTCCCAAGCCAGGGGCTCCCTAAGCCTACGTGTTGGGGCGCCCCGGGCCTGGGGCTTCCTAAGCCTAAGGACTGGGGCGCAACTAGCCTGGGGCTCCCAAAGCCAAAGGGCTGGGGCGCCCCAGGCCTGGGGCTCCCAAATCCTAAGGGCTGGGGCGCCCCAGGCCTGGAGCTACCAAAGCCTAAGGGCTGGGAAGCCACGGGCCTGGGACGCCCTAAGCCTAAGGGCTAGGGCGCCCCAGCCTGGTTTACCAAAGCCTACGGGCTGGGGCGCCACAGGACTGGGGTTCCAAAGCCTAAGGGCAGGGGAACCCCAGGACTTATGTCCCAAAGCTTAAGGGATGGGGCGACCCAGGCCTAGGGTTCCCAAAGCCTAATGCCTGGAGCTAGCTAAGCCTAAGGGCTGGGGCGCCCCAGGCCTGGGGCTCCCAAAGCCTAAGGGCTGGGGCACCCCAGGCACGGGGCTCCCAAAGCCTAAGGGCTGGGGCGCCCCAGGCCTAGGGTTCCCAAAGCCTAAGGCCTGGGGCTCACTAAGCCTAAGGGCTGGGGCGCGCCAGGCCTGGGGCTCCCAAAGCCTAAGGGCTGGGGCGCCCCAGGCCTGGGGCTCCCAAATCCTAAGGTCTGGGGCAACCCAGGCCTGGAGCTACCAAATGCTAAGGGATGGGGCGCAACGGGCCTGGGATGCCCTAAGCCTAAGGGCTGGGGCGCCCCAGCCTGGGGCTACCAAAGCCTACGGGCTGGGGCGCCCCAGGACTGGGGATCCAAAGCCTAAGGGATGGGGCACCCCAGGGTTATGTCCCAAAGATTAAGGGATGGGGCGACCCCGGCCTGGGCCTCCCTAAGACTAAGGGCTATGGCGCCCCAGGACTGGGGCTCCCTAAGACTAAAGTCTGGGGCGCTCCAAGCCTGGGCTCCCTAAGCCTATGTGTTGGGGCGCCCCGGGCCTGGGGCTCCCAAAGCCTAAGAGCTGCGGCGCCCCAGGCACGTGACTCCCAAAGCCTAAGGGCTGGGGCGCCCCAGGCCTAGGGTTCCCAAAGCCTAAGGCCTGGGGCTCGCTAAGCCTAAGGGCTGGGGCGCCCCAGGCATGGGGCCCCCAAAGCCTAAGGGCTGGGGCGCCCCATGCCTGGGGCTCCCAAATCCAAAGGGCTGGGGCGACACAGGCCAGGTCCTCCCTTATCCTAAGGGTTGGGGCGCCCCAGGCCTGGGGCTCCCAAAACCAAAGGGAAAGGGGCCCCCACACCTGCGGCTCCCAAAGCCTAAGGGCTCTGGCGCCCCAGGCCTGAGGCTCCCAAAACCTAAAGGCTGGGGCGCCCCGGGCCTGGGGCTCCCTAAGCCTAAGAGCTAGGGCACCTCAGGCCTTGGGCTCCCAAAGCCTAAGGGCTGGGGTGCCACGGGCTTGGGCACCCTAAGCCTAAGGCTGGGGCACCCCGGGCCTGGGGCTCCCAAAGCCTAAGGGCCGAGACGCCCCAGGCCTGGGACTCCCTAAGCTTAAGGGCTGGGGCGCCCCAGCCTTCGGCCACAAAAGCCTACGGGCTGGGGCGCCCCAGGACTGGGGTTCCAAAGCCTAAGTGCTGGGGCGCCCCAGGCCTGGGCCTCCCTAAGACTAAGGGCTGTGGTGCCCCAGGACTTGGGCTCCCAAAACCGAAGGGAAAGGGGCGCCCCAGACCTGGGGCTCAAAAAGCCTAAGGGCTCGGGCACCCGAGGCCTGGGGCTCCCAAATCCTAAGGGCCTGAGCACCCCAGGCCTAGGGCTCCCAATGCCTAAGGGCTGGTGAGGCCCTGGCCTAGGGCTCCATAAGCCTAAGGGCTGGGGCGCCCCAGGCCTGGGGCTCCCAAAGTCTAAGGGCTGGGGTTCCCCAGGCCTTGGGCTCCCTAAGCCTAAAGGCTTGGGCTCCCCAGGCCTGGAGTTCGCTAAGCCTAAGGGCTGGGTCGCTCCAGGCCTAGGGTTCCCATGCCTAAGGGCTGGGGCGCCCCAGACCTGGGGCTCCCTAAGCCTAAGGGTTGGGGCGCCCCAGGCCTTAGGTCCCAAAGCCTAAGGGATGGGGCGACCAAGGCCTGGGCCTCCCTAAGACTAAGGGCTGTGGCGCCCCAGGACTGGGGCTCCCTAATACTAAAGTCTGGGGCACTCCAGGCATGGGCTCGCTAAGCCTAAGGGCTGGGGCGCCCCAGGACTGGGGCTTCCTAAGCCTAAGGACTGGGGCGCCACAAGCCTGGGGCTCCCAAAGCCTAAGGGCTGGGGCGCCCCAGGCCTAGGGTTGCCAAAGCCTAAGGCCTGGGGCTCGCTAAACCTAAGGGCTGGGGCGCCCCAGGCCTGGGGCTGCCAAAGCATAAGGGCTGGGGCGCCCCAGGCCTAGGGTTCCCAAAGCCTAAGGCCTGAGGCTCGCTGCCCCAGGCCTGGGGCTCCCAAAGCATAAGGGCTGGGGCGCCCCAGGCCTGGGGCTCCCTAAGCCTAAGGGCTGGGGCGCCCCAGGCCTGGGACTCCCAAAGCCTAAGGCCAGGGGCGCCCCAGGCCTGGGGCTCCCTAAGCCTATGGGCTGGGCGCCCCAGGCCTTGGCTCCCTAAGCCTAAGGGCTAGGGCGCCCCAGGCCTGGGGCTCCCTAAGCCTAAAGGCTGGGGCGCCCCAAGACTGGGCCTCCCTAAGCCTAAGTGTTGGGGCGCCCCGGGCCTGGGCCTTCCTATGCCTCAGAACTGGGGCGCAACAAGCCTGGGTCTCCCAAAGCCAAAGAGCTGGGGCGCCCCAGGCACGGGGCTGCCAAAGCCTAAGGGCTGGGGCGACCCAGCCTGGGGCTACCAAAGCCTACGGGCTGGGGCGCCCCAGGACTGGGATTCCAAAGCCTAAGGGCTGGGGCACCCCAGGCCTTAGGTCCCAAAGCCTAAGGCATGGGGCAACCAAGGCCTGGGCCTCCCTAAGACTAAGGGCTGTGGCGCCCAGGACTGGGGCTCCCTAAGACTAAAGTCTGGGGCGCTGCAGGCCTTGGCTCCCTAAGCCTAAGGACTGGGGCGCCTCAGGCCCAGGGGCTCCCAAAGCCCAAGGGCTGGGAAGCCCTGGGCCTGTGGCTCCCTAAGACTAAGTGTTGGGGCGCCCCAGGCTTGGGGCTTCCTAAGCCTAAGGACTGGGGCGCCACAAGCCTGGAGCTCCCAAAGCTTAAGAGCTGCGGCACCCCTGGCACGGGGCTCCCAAAGCCTAAGGGCTGGGGCCCCCAGGCCTGGGGCTCCCAAAACCAAAGGGCTGGGGCGACACAGGCCCAGTCCTCCCTTATCCTAATGGTTGGGGCGCCCCAGGCCTGGGGCTCCCAAAACCTAAGGGAAAAGGGCGCCCAGACCGGCATCTCCCAAATCCTAAGGGCTCGGGTGCCCCAGGCCTGAGGCTCAAAATCCTAATGGTTGGGGCGCCCCGGGCCCGGGGCTCCCAAAGCCTAAGGGCTGGGGAACCCCGGACCTGGGACTCCCAAACCTAAGGGCTGGGGCGCCCCAGCCTGGGGCTACCAAAGCCTAAGTGCCGGGGCGCCCCGAGCCTGGGACTCCCTAAGCCTATGGGCTGGGGTGCCCCAGCCTGGGGCTACCAAAGCCTACGGGCTGGGGCGCCCCAGGACTGGGGTTCCAAAGCCTAAGGGCTGGGACGCCCCAGGCCTGGGCCTCCCTAAGACTAAGGGCTGTGGCGCCACAGGACTGGGGCTCCCAAAACCGAAGGGAAAGGGGCGCCCCAGACCTGGGGCTCAAAAAGCCTAAGGGCTCGGGCGCCCGAGGCCTGGGGCTCCCAAATCCTAAGGGCCTGAGCGCCCGAGGCTTAGGGGTCCCAATGAATAAGGGCTGGGGAGCCCCTGGCCTAGGGCTCCATAAGCCTAAGGGCTGGGGCTCCCCAGGCCTGGGGCTCCCAAAGCCTAAGGGCTGGGGTTCCCCAGGCCTGGGGCTCCCTAAGCCTAAAGGCTTGGGCTCCCCAGGCCTGGAGCTCGCTAAGCCTAAGGGCTGGGTCGCCGCAGGCCTAGGGTTCCCAAACCTAAGGGCTGGGGTGCCCCAGGCCTGGGGCTCCCTAAGCCTAAGGGTTGGGGCGCCCCAGGCCTGAGTCTCGCTAAGCCTAAGTGATGGGGCGTCCCCGGCCTCGGCCTCCCTAAGCCTAAGGGCTGGGTCACCCCAGGCCTAGGGCTCCCTTAGCCTAAGGTCTGGGGTGCCCCCGGCTTGGGGCTCCCTAAGCCTAAGGGATGGGGTGCTCCAGGCCGGGGGCTCCCTAAGCCTAAGGGCTGGGCGTCCCAGGCCGGGGGCTCCTAAGGCTAAGGGCTGGGGCGCCCCAAGCAGGGGCTCATTAGCCAATGGGCTGGGGCGCCACAGGCCTGGGGTTCTCTAAGAATAAGGGCTGGGGCGCCCCAGGCCTTGTGCGCCCTAAGCCTACGGGCTGGGGTGCCCCAGGCCTGGGGCTCCCTAAGTCTAAGGGCTGAGGCCCCCCAGGCCTGGGGTTCCAAAGCCTAAGGGCTGGGGTAACCCAGGCCAAGGGCTCCCTAAGCCTAAGGGCTGGTGCTCCCCATGCCTTCGGCTCCCTAAGCCTAAGGGCTGGGGCGCCCCAAGCCTGGTGTTCCAAATCCTAAGTGCTGGGGCGCCCCAGGCCTGGGGTCCCAAACCTAAGTGCTGGGGCGACACAGGCCAGGTCCTCACTAAGCCTAAGGGCTGGGGCGCCCCAGGCCTAGGGCTCCCAAAACCTAAGGGAAAGCGGCCCCCAGACCTGCGGCTCCCTAAGCCTAAGGGCTGGGGCGCCCCAGGCCTGGGGCTCCCTAAGCCTAAGGGCTGGGGCACCCCAGGCATGGGGCTCCAAAAGCCTAAGTGCTGGGGTGCTCCAGGCCTGGGAATCCCAAAGACTAAGGGCTGAGGCTCTCCAGGCCTGGGGCTGCCAAAGCCTAAGGGCTGGGGTGTCCCAGACCTGGGGCTCCCAAAGCCTAAGGGCTGGGGCGCCTCAGACCTGGGACTCCCAGAGCCTAAGGGCTGGGCCGCCCCATGGCTGGGTTCCCAAAGCCTAAGGGCTGGGGCGCCCTAGGCCTGGGGCTCCCTAATCCTAAGGGCTGGGGAGTCCAAGGCCTAGGGCTCCCTAAGCCTAAAGGCTGGGGGTCCCACCTGGGGCTGCCTTATCCGAAGTGCTGGGGTGCCCAGGCCTGGGGCTCCCTAAGCCTAAAGGCTGGGGCGCCCAAGGACTTGGGCTCCCTAAGTCTAAGGGCTGGGGCACCCCAAGACTTGGCTCCCAAAGCCTAAGGGCTGGGGCGCCCCAGGCCTGGGTCTCCCAAAGACTAAGGACTGGGGCTCCCCAGGCCTGGGTCTCCCACAGCCTAAGGGCTGTGGTGCCCCAGGCCTGGGGCTCCCTAAGCCTAAAGTCTCCCAAGCCAGGGGCTCCCTAAGCCTACGTGTTGGGGCACCCCGGGCCTGGGGCTTCCTAAGCCTAAGGACTGGGGCGCAACAAGCCTGGGGCTCCCAAAGCCAAAAGGCTGGGGCGCCCCAGGCCTAGGGTTCCCAAAGCCTAAGGCCTGGGGCTCGCTAAGCCTGAGGGTTGGGGCGCCCCAGGCCTGGGGCTCCCAAAGCCTAAGGGCTGGGGCGCCCCAGGACTGGGGCTCCCAAATCCTAAGGGCTGGGGCGCCCCAGGCCTGGAGCTACCAAAGCCTAAGGGCTGGGGCGCCACGGGCCTGGGACGCCCTAAGCCTAAGGGCTAGGGCGCCCCAGCCTGGTTTACCAAAGCCTACGGGCTGGGCGCCCCAGGACTGGGGTTCCAAAGCCTAAGGGCAGGGGAACCCCAGGCCTTATGTCCCTAAGCTTAAGGGATGGGGCGACCCAGGCCTAGGGTTCCCAAAGCCTAATGCCTGGAGCTCGCTAAGCCTAAGGGCTGGGGCGCCCCAGGCCTGGGGCTCCCAAAGCCTAAGGGCTGGGGCGCCCCAGGCACGGGGCTCCCAAAGCCTAAGGGCTGGGGCGCCCCAGGCCTAGGGTTCCCAAAGCATACGGCCTGGGGCTCACTAAGCCTAAGGGCTGGGGCGCGCCAGGCCTGGGGCTCCCAAAGCCTAAGGGCTGGGACGCCCCAGGCCTGGGGCTCCCAAATCCTAAGGTCTGGGGCGCCCCAGGCCTGGAGCTACCAAATGCTAAGGGCTGGGGCGCCACGGGCCTGGGACGCCCTAAGCCTAAGGGCTGGGGCGCCCCAGCCTGGGGCTACCAAAGCCTACGGGCTGGGGCGCCCCAGGACTGGGGTTCCAAAGCCTAAGGGATGGGGCACCCCAGGCCTTATGTCCCAAAGATTAAGGGATGGGCAGACCCCGGCCTGGGCCTCCCTAAGACTAAGGGCTATGGCGCCCCAGGACTGGGGCTCCCTAAGACTAAAGTCTGGGGCGCTTCAAGCCTGGGATCCCTAAGCCTAAGTGTTGGGGCGCCCCGGGCCTGGGGCTCCCAAAGCCTAAGAGCTGCGGCGCCCCAGGCACGTGGCTCCCAAAGCCTAAGGGCTGGGGCGCCCCAGGCCCAGGGTTCCCAAAGCCTAAGGCCTGGGGCTCGCTAAGCCTAAGGGCTGGGGCGCCCCAGGCATGGGGCCCCCAAAGCCTAAGGGCTGGGGCGCCCCATGCCTGGGGCTCCCAAATCCAAAGGGCTGGGGCGACACAGGCCAGGTCCTCCCTTATTCTAAGGGTTGGGGCGCCCCAGGCCTGGGGCTCCCTAAGTCTAAGGGCTGAGGCGCCACAGGCCTGGGGTTCCAAAGCCTAAGGGCTGGGGCAACCCAGGCCAAGGGCTCCCTAAGCCTAAGGGCTGGGGCTCCCCATGCCTTCGGCTCCCTAAGCCTAAGGGCTGGGGCGCCCCAAGTCTGGTGTTCCAAAGCCTAAGTGCTGGGGCGCCCCAGGCCTGGGGTCCCAAACCTAAGTGCTGGGGCGACACAGGCCAGTTCCTCCCTAAGCATAAGGGCTGGGGCGCCCCAGGCCTAGGGCTCCCAAAACCTAAGGGAAAGCGGCCCCCAGACCTGCGGCTCCCTAAGCCTAAGGGCTGGGGCGCCCCAGGCCTGGGGCTCCCAAGGCCTAAGGCCTGGGGCGCCCCATGCCTGGGGCACCCTAAGCCTAAGGGCTGGGGCACCCCAGGCATGGGGCTCCAAAAGCCTAAGTGCTGGGGCGCTCCAGGCCTGGGAATCCCAAAGACTAATGGCCGAGGCTCTCCAGGCCTGGGGCTGCCAAAGCCTAAGGGCTGGGGTGTCCCAGACCTGGGGCTCCCAAAGCCTAAGGGCTGGGCTGCCCCATGCCTGGGTTCCCAAAGCCTAAGGGCTGGGGCACACCAGGCCTGGGACTCCCTAATCCGAAGGGCTGGGGAGTCCAATTCCTAGGGCTCCCTAAGCCTAAAAGCTGGGGGTCCCACCTGGGGCTGCCTTATCCGAAGTGCTGGGGTGCCCAGGCCTGGAGCTCCCTAAGCCTAAAGGCTGGGGCGCCCCAGGCCTTGGGCTCCCTAAGTCTAAGGGCTGGGGCACCCCAAGACTTGGCTCCCGAAGCCTAAGGGCTGGGGCGCCCCAGGCCTGGGTCTCCCAAAGACTAAGGACTGGGGCTCCCCAGGCCTGGGTCTCCCACAGCCTAAGGGCTGTGGCGCCCCAGGCCTGGGGCTCCCTAAGCCTAAAATCTCCCAAGCCAGGGGCTCCCTAAGCCTACGTGTTGGGGCACCCCGGGCCTGGGGCTTCCTAAGCCTAAGGACTGGGGCGCAACAAGCCTGGGGCTCCCAAAGCCAAAGAGCTGGGGCGCCCCAGGCCTAGGGTTCCCAAAGCCTAAGGCCTGGGGCTCGCTAAGCCTGAGGGTTGGGGCGCCCCAGGCCTGGGGCTCCCAAATCCTAAGGGCTGGGGCGCCCCAGGCCTGGAGCTACCAAAGCCTAAGGGCTGTGGCGCCACGGGCCTGGGACGCCCTAAGCCTAAGGGCTAGGGCGCCCTAGCCTGGTTTACCAAAGCCTACGGGCTGGGCGCCCCAGGACTGGGGTTCCAAAGCCTAAGGGCAGGGGAACCCCAGGCCTTATGTCCCAAAGCTTAAGGGATGCGGCGCCCCAGGCCTAGGGTTCCCAAAGCCTAAGGCCTGGGGCTCACTAAGCCTAAGGGCTGGGGCGCCCCAGGCCTGGGGCTCCCAAAGCCTAAGGGCTGGGGTGCCCCAGGCCTGGGGCTCCCAAAGCCTAAGGGCTGGGGTGCCCCAGGCCTGGGGCTCCCAAATCCTAAGGTCTGGGGCGCCCCAGGCCTGGAGCTACCAAATGCTAAGGGCTGGGGCGCCACGGGCCTGGGACGCCCTAAGCCTAAGGGCTGGGGCGCCCCAGCCTGGGGCTACCAAAGCCTACGGGCTGGGGCGCCCCAGGACTGGGGTTCCAAAGCCTAAGGGATGGGGCACCCCAGGCCTTATGTCCCAAAGATTAAGGGATGGGGCGACCCCGGCCTGGGCCTCCCTAAGACTAAGGGCTATGGCGCCCCAGGACTGGGGCTCCCTAAGACTAAAGTCTGGGGCGCTCCAAGCCTGGGCTCCCTAAGCCTAAGTGTTGGGGCGCCCCGGGCCTGGGGCTCCCAAAGCCTAAGAGCTGCGGCGCCCCAGGCACGCAGCTCCCAAAGCCTAAGGGCTGGGGCGCCCCAGGCCTAGGGTTCCCAAAGCCTAAGGCCTGGGGCTCGCTAAGCCTAAGGGCTGGGGCGCCCCAGGCATGGGGCCCCCAAAGCCTAAGGGCTGGGGCGCCCCATGCCTGGGGCTCCCAAATCCAAAGGGCTGGGGCAACACCGGCCAGGTCCTCCCTTATCCTAAGGGTTGGGGCGCCCCAGGCCTGTGGCTCCCAAAATCTAAGGGAAAGGGGCCCTCACACCTGCGGCTCCCAAAGCCTAAGGGCTCTGGCGCCCCAGGCCTGAGGTTCCCAAATCCTAAGGGCTGGGGCGCCCTGGGCCTGGGGCTCCCTAAGCCTAAGAGCTAGGGCACCTCAGGCCTGGGTCTCCCAAAGCCTAAGGGCTGGGGTGCCATGGGCTTGGGCACCCTAAGCCTAAGGCTGGGGCACCCCGGGCCTGGGGTTCCCAAAGCATAAGGACCGAGACGCCCCGGGCCTGGGACTCCCTAAGCCTAAGGGCTGGGGCGCCCCAGCCTTCGGCAACAAAAGCCTACGGGCTGGGGCGCCCCAGGACTGGGGCTCCCTTATCCTAAGTGCTGGGGCGCCCAGGCCTGGGACTCCCTAAGCCTAAGTGCTGGGGCCCCCCAGGCCTTGGACTCCCAAAGCTTATGGCCTGGGGCGCCCCAGGCCTTGGGCTCCATAAGTCTAAAGGCTGGGGCACCCCAAGACTTGGCTCCCGAAGCCTAAGGGCTGGGGTGCCCCAGGCCTAGGGTTCCCAAAGCCTAAGGCCTGGGGCTCGCTAAACCTAAGGGCTGGGGCGCCCCAGGCCTGGGGCTCCCAAACCCTAAGGGCTGGGGCGCCCCAGGCCTGGGCCTCCCAAAGCCTAAGGGCTGGGGCGCCCCAGGCCTAGGGCTCCCTAAGCCTAAGTGCTGGGGCGCCCCTGGCCAGGTGCTTCCCAAGCCTAAGGGCTGTGGCGCCCCAGGATTGGGGTCCCAAATCCTAAGTGTTGGGGCACTCCAAGTCTAGGGCTCCCAAAGCCTAAGCGCTGGGGCGTGCCAGGCCTGGCGCTCTCAAAGCCTAAAGGCTGGGGCGCCACAGACCTGGGGCTCCCTAAGCCTAAAGGCTGGGGTGTCACGGGCTTGGGGCACCCTAAGCTTAAGGCTGGGGCGCACACCTGGGGCTCCCTTATCCTAAGTGCTGGGGCGCCCAGGCCTGGGGCTCCCTAAGCCTAAGGGCTGGGGCGCCCCAGGCCTGGGACGCCCAAAGCCTATGGCCTGGGGCTCGCTAAGCCTAAGGGCTCAGGCGCCCTAGGCTTGGGGCTCCCAAAGCCTAAGGGCTGGGGCACCCCAGGCCTTAGGTCCCAAAGCCTAAGGATGGGGCGACCAAGGCCTGGGCCTCCCTAAGACTAAGGGCTGTGGCGCCCCAGGACTGTGGCTCCCTAAGACTAAAGTCTGGGGCACTCCAGGCCTGGGGCTCCTTAAGCCTAAAGGCTGGGGCTCCCCAGACCTGGAGTTCGCTAAGCCTAAGGGCTGGGTCGCTCCAGGCCTAGGGTTCCCAAGCCTAAGGGCTGGGGCACCCCAGGCCTAGGGCTCCCTAAGCCTAAGGGTTGGGGCGCCCCAGGCCTGGGTCTCGCTAATCCAAAGGGATGGGGCGCCCCTGGCCTGGGGCTCCCAAAGCCCAAACGCTGGGGCGCCCCAGGCATGGGGCAACCAAAGCCTAAGGGCTGGGGTGCCCCTGGCCTGGGGCTCCCAAAGCCTAAGGGCTGGGGAGCCTCAGACCTGGGACTCCCAAAGCCTAAGGTCTGGGCCGCCCCAGGGCTGGGTTCCCAAAGCCTAAGGGCTCGGGCGCCCTAGGCTTGGGGCTCCCAAAGCCTAAGGGCTGGGGCACCCCAGGCCTGGGTCTCCCTAATCCTAAGGCCTGGGGAGTCCAAGGCCTAGGGCTCCCTAAGCCTAAAGGCAGGGGCGCCCACTTGGGGCTCCCTTATCCTAAGTGCTGGGGCGCCCAGGCCTGGGGCTCCCTAAATCTAAGGGCTGGGGCGCCCCAGGCCTGGGACTCCCAAAGCCTATGGCCTGGGGCTCGCTAAGCCTAAGGGCTCGGGCGCCCTAGGCTTGGGGCTCCCAAAGCATAAGGGCTGGGGCACCCCAGGCCTTAGGTCCCAAAGCCTAAGGATGGGGCGACCAAGGCCTGGGCCTCCCTAAGACTAAGGGCTGTGGCGCCCCAGGACTGGGGCTCTCTAAGGCTAAAGTCTGGGGCACTCCAGGCCTGGGGCTCCTTAAGCCTAAAGGCTGGGGCTCCCCAGGCCTGGAGTTCGCTAAGCCTAAGGACTGGGTCGCTCCAGGCCTAGGGTTCCCAAGCCTAAGGGCTGGGGCGCCCCAGGCCTAGGGCTCCCTAAGCCTAAGGGTTGGGGCGCCCCAGGCCTGGGTTCGCTAATCCAAAGGGATGGGGCGCCCCAGGCCAGGGGCTCCCAAAGCCTAAACGCTGGGGCGCCCCAGGCATGGGGCTACCAAAGCCTAAGGGCTGGGGGGCCCCAAATCCTAATGCTGGGGCGCCCCAGGCCTGGCGCACTCAAAGCCTAAAGGCTGGGGCGCCACAGGCCTGGGGCTCCCTAAGACTAATGGCTGGGGTGCCCAGGCCTGGGGCTCCCGAAGCCTAAGGGCTGGGGCGCCCCAGGCCTGGGGCTCCCTAAGCCTAAGTGCTGGGGCGCCCCTGGCCAGGTGCTCCCTAAGCCTAAGGGCTGTGGCGCCCCAGGACTGGGGTCCCAAATCCTAAGGGCTGGGGCACTCCAGGCCTGGGGCTCCCAAAGCCTATGGGCTGGGGCGCCCAAGACCTGGGACTCCCAAAGCCTAAGAGCTGGGCCGCCCCAGGCCTGGGTCTGCCTAATCCTAACGGCTGGGGAGTCCACGGCCTAGGGCTCCCTAAGCCTAAAGGCTGGGGCGCCCACCTAGGGCTCCCTTATCCTAAGTTCTGGGGCGCCCAGGCCTGGGGCTCCCTAAGCCTAAGGGCTGGGGCGCCCCAGGCCTGGGACTCACAAAGCCTATGGCCTGGGGCTCGCTAAGCCTAAGTGTTGGGCCGCCCCAGCCTGGGGCTTCCTAAGCTGAAGGACTGGGGTGCAACAAGCCTGGGGTTCCCAAAGCCAAAGGGCTGGGGCGCACCAGGCACGGGGCTACCATAGCCTACGGGCTGGGGCGCCCCAGGACTGGGGTTCCAAAGCCTAAGGGCTGGGGCACCCCAGGCCTTAGGTCCCAAAGCCTAAGGATGGGGCGACCAAGGCCTGGGACTCCCTAAGACTAAGGGCTGTGGCGCCCCAGGACTGGGGCTCCCTAAGACTAAAGTCTGGGGCACGCCAGGCCTGTGGCTCCTTAAACCTAAAGGCTGGGGCTCCCCAGGCCTGGAGTTCGCTAAGCCTAAGGGCTGGGTCGCTCCAGGCCTAGGGTTCCCAAGCCTAAGAGCTGGGGCGCCCCAGGCCTAGGGCTCCCTAAGCCTAAGGGTTGGGGCGACCCAGGCCTGGGTCTCGCTAATCCAAAGGGATGGGGCACACCAGGCCTGGGGCTCCCAAAGCCTAAACGCTGGGGCGCCCCAGGCATGGGGCTACCTAAGCCTAAGGGCTGGGGCGCCCCTGGCCTGGGGCTCCCAAAGCCTAAGGCCTGGGGCGCCACAGACCTGGGGCTCCATAAGCCTAAGGGCTGGGTTGCCCCAGACCTGGGGCTCCCAAAGCCTAAGGGCTGGGGCGCCTCAGACCTGGGACTCCCAAAGCATAAGGTCTGGGCCGCCCCAGGGCTGGGTTCCCAAAGCCTAAGGGCTCGGGCGCCCTAGGCTTGGGGTTCCCAAAGCCAAAGGGCTGGGGCACCCCAGGCCTGGGTCTCCCTAATCCTAAGGGCTGGGGAGTCCAAGGCCTAGGGCTCCCTAAGCCTAAAGGCTGGGGCGCCCACCTGGGGCTCCCTTATCCTAAGTGCTGGGGCGCCCAGGCCTGGGGCTCCCTAAGCCTAAGGGCTGGGGCGCCCCAGGCCTGGGACTCACAAAGCCTATGGCCTGGGGCTCGCTAAGCCTAAGGGCTGGGGCGCCCCAGGCCTCGGGCTCCCAAAGCCTAAGGGCTGGGGCGCCCCAGGCCTGGGCCTCCCAAAGCCTAAGGGCTGGGGCGCCCCAGGCCTGGAGCTACCAAAGCTAAGGGCTGGGGCGCCCCAAGCCTGAGGCTCCATAAGCCTAAGTGCTGGGGCGCCCCTGGCCAGGTGCTTCCTAAGCCTAAGGGCTGTGGCGCCCCAGGATTGGGTCCCAAATCCTAAGTGCTGGGGCACTCCAGGCCTGGGGCTCCCAAAGCCTAAGCGCTGGGGCGCGCCAGGCCTGGCGCTCTCAAAGCCTTAAGGCTGGGACGCCACAGGCCTGGGGCTCCCTAAGCTAAGGGCTGGGTTGCCCCAGACCTGGGGCTCCCAAAGCCTAAGGGCTGGGGCGCCCCAGACCTGGGACTCCCAAAGCCTAAGGGCTGGGCCGCCCCAGGCCTGGGTTCCCAAAGCCTAAGGCCTGGGGCGCCCTAGGCCTGGGGCTCCCAAAGCCTAAGGGCTGGGGCACCCCAGGCCTGGGGCTCCCTAATCCTAAGGGTTAGGGAGTCCAAGGCCTAGGGCTCCCTAAGCCTAAAGGCTGGGGTGCCCACCTGGGGCTCCCTTATCCTAAGTGCTGGGGCGCCCAGGCCTGGGTCTCCCTAAGACTAAGGGCTGGGGCACCCCAGGCCAGGGACTCCCAAAGCCTAATGCCTGGGGCGCCTCAGGCCTGGGGCTCCCTAAGCCTAAGGGCTGGGGCACCCTGGCCTTGGCCCCTAAGACTAAGGGCTGGGGCACCCCAGGCCAGGGACTCCCAAAGCCTAATGCCTGGGGCGCCTCAGGCCTGGGGCTCCCAAAGCCTAAGGGCTGGGGCACCCCAGGCCTGAGTCTCCCTAATCCTAAGGCCTGGGGAGTCCAAGGCCTAGGGCTCCCTAAGCCTAAAGGCAGGGGCGCCCACTTGGGGCTCCCTTATCCTAAGTGCTGGGGCGCCCAGGCCTGGGGCTCCCTAAATCTAAGGGCTGGGGCGCCCCAGGCCTGGGACTCCCAAAGCCTATGGCCTGGGGCTCGCTAAGCCTAAGGGCTCGGGCGCCCTAGGCTTGGGGCTCCCAAAGCATAAGGGCTGGGGCACCCCAGGCCTTAGGTCCCAAAGCCTAAGGATGGGGCGACCAAGGCCTGGGCCTCCCTAAGACTAAGGGCTGTGGCGCCCCAGGACTGGGGCTCTCTAAGGCTAAAGTCTGGGGCACTCCAGGCCTGGGGCTCCTTAAGCCTAAAGGCTGGGGCTCCCCAGGCCTGGAGTTCGCTAAGCCTAAGGGCTGGGTCGCTCCAGGCCTAGGGTTCCCAAGCCTAAGGGCTGGGGCGCCCCAGGCCTAGGGCTCCCTAAGCCTAAGGGTTGGGGCGCCCCAGGCCTGGGTTCGCTAATCCAAAGGGATGGGGCGCCCCAGGCCAGGGGCTCCCAAAGCCTAAACGCTTGGGCGCCCCAGGCCTGGCGCACTCAAAGCCTAAAGGCTGGGGCGCCACAGGCCTGGGGCTCCCTAAGACTAATGGCTGGGGTGCCCACGCCTGGGGCTCCCGAAGCCTAAGGGCTGTGGCGCCCCAGGCCTGGGGCTCCCTAAGCCTAAGTGCTGGGGCGCCCCTGGCCAGGTGCTCCCTAAGCCTAAGGGCTGTGGCGCCCCAGGACTGGGGTCCCAAATCCTAAGGGCTGGGGCACTCCAGGCCTGGGGCTCCCAAAGCCTATGGGCTGGGGCGCGCCAGGCCTGGCGCTCTCAAAGCCTAAAGGCTGGGGCCCCACAGGCCTGGGGCTCCCTAAGCCTAAGGGCTGGGTTGCCCCAGACTTCGGGCTCCCAAAGCCTAAGGGCTAGGGCGCCCAAGACCTGGGACTCCCAAAGCCTAAGGGCTGGGCCGCCCCAGGCCTGGGTCTGCCTAATCCTAACGGCTGGGGAGTCCACGGCCTAGGGCTCCCTAAGCCTAAAGGCTGGGGTGCCCACCTAGGGCTCCCTTATCCTAAGTTCTGGGGCGCCCAGGCCTGGGGCTCCCTAAGCCTAAGGGCTGGGGCGCCCCAGGCTTGGGACTCACAAAGCCTATGGCCTGGGGCTCGCTAAGCCTAAGTGTTGGGCCGCCCCAGCCTGGGGCTTCCTAAGCTGAAGGACTGGGGCGCAACAAGCCTGGGGTTCCCAAAGCCAAAGGGCTGGGGCGCACCAGGCACGGGGCTACCATAGCCTACGGGCTGGGGCGCCCCAGGACTGGGGTTCCAAAGCCTAAGGGCTGGGGCACCCCAGGCCTTAGGTCCCAAAGCCTAAGGATGGGGCGACCAAGGCCTGGGCCTCCCTAAGACTAAGGGCTGTGGCGCCCCAGGACTGGGGCTCCCTAAGACTAAAGTCTGGGGCACGCCAGGCCTGGGGCTCCTTAAACCTAAAAGCTGGGGCTCCCCAGGCCTGGAGTTCGCTAAGCCTAAGGGCTGGGTCGCTCCAGGCCTAGGGTTCCCAAGCCTAAGAGCTGGGGCGCCCCAGGCCTAGGGCTCCCTAAGCCTAAGGGTTGGGGCGACCCAGGCCTGGGTCTCGCTAATCCAAAGGGATGGGGCACCCCAGGCCTGGGGCTCCCAAAGCCTAAACGCTGGAGCGCCCCAGGCATGGGGCTACCTAAGCCTAAGGGCTGGGGCGCCCCTGGCCTGGGGCTCCCAAAGCCTAAGGCCTGGGGCGCCACAGACCTGGGGCTCCATAAGCCTAAGGGCTGGGTTGCCCCAGACCTGGGGCTCCCAAAGCCTAAGGGCTGGGGCGCCTCAGACCTGGGACTCCCAAAGCATAAGGTCTGGGCCGCCCCAGGGCTGGGTTCCCAAAGCCTAAGGGCTCAGGCGCCCTAGGCTTGGGATTCCCAAAGCCAAAGGGCTGGGGCACCCCAGGCCTGGGTCTCCCTAATCCTAAGGGCTGGGGAGTCCAAGGCCTAGGGCTCCCTAAGCCTAAAGGCTGGGGCGCCCACCTGGGGCTCCCTTATCCTAAGTGCTGGGGCGCCCAGGCCTGGGGCTCCCTAAGCCTAAGGGCTGGGGCGCCCCAGGCCTGGGACTCACAAAGCCTATGGCCTGGGGCTCGCTAAGCCTAAGGGCTGGGGCGCCCCAGGCCTCGGGCTCCCAAAGCCTAAGGGCTGGGGAGCCCCAGGCCTGGGCCTCCCAAAGCCTAAGGGCTGGGGCGCCCCAGGCCTGGGCCTCCCAAAGCCTAAGGGCTGGGGCGCCCCAGGCCTGGAGCTACCAAAGCTAAGGGCTGGGGCGCCCCAAGCCTGAGGCTCCATAAGCCTAAGTGCTGGGGCGCCCCTGGCCAGGTGCTTCCTAAGCCTAAGGGCTGGGGCACCCCAGGCCTGGGGCTCCCTAATCCTAAGGGTTAGGGAGTCCAAGGCCTAGGGCTCCCTAAGCCTAAAGGCTGGGGTGCCCACCTGGGGCTCCCTTATCCTAAGTGCTGGGGCGCCCAGGCCTGGGTCTCCCTAAGACTAAGGGCTGGGGCACCCCAGGCCACGGACTCCCAAAGCCTAATGCCTGGGGCGCCTCAGGCCTGGGGCTCCCTAAGCCTAAGGGCTGGGGCACCCCTGGCCTTGGCCCCTAAGCCTAAGGGCTGGGTCGCCCCAGGCCTGGGGTTACCGAAGACTAAGGAATGGGGCTCCCCAGGCCTGGGGCTCCCACAACCTAAGGGCTGTGGCGCCCCAGGCCTGGGGCTCCCTAAGCCTAAGTGTTGGGGCGCCACAGGCCAGGGGCTTCCTAAGCCTAAGGACTGGGGCGCAACAAGCCTGGGGCTCCCAAAGCCAAAGGGCTGGGGCGCCCCAGGTACGGGGATCCCAAATCCTAAAGGCAGGGGCGCCCCAAGCCTGGGGCTCCCTAAGCCTAAGTGTTGGGGCGCCACAGGACAGGGGCTTCCTAAGCCTAAGGACTGGAGCGCAACCAGCCTGGGGCTCCCAAAGCCAAAGGGCTGGGGCGCCCTAGGAACGGGGGTCCCAAAGCCTAAGGGCTGGGGCGCCCCATGCCTAGGGTTCCCAAAGCCTAAGGCCTGGGGCTCGCTAAGCCTAAGGGCTGGGGCGCCGCAGGCCTGGGGCTCCCAAAGCTTAAGGGATGGGGCACCCCAGGCCTTATGTCCCAAAGCTTAAGGGATGGGGCGACCCATGCCTGGGCCTCCCTAAAACTAAGGACTGTGGCGCCCCAGGACTGGGGCTCCCTAAGACTAAAATCTAGGGCGCTCCAGGCCTGGGCTCCCTAAGCCTATGTTTTGAGGCGCCCCGGGTACTGGGGCTCCCAAAGCCTAAGAGCTGCGGCGCCACAGGCACGGGGCTCCCAAAGCCTAAGGGCTGGGGTGCCCCAGGCGTAGGGTTCCCAAAGCCTAAGGCCTGGGGCTCACTAAGCCTAAGGGCTGGGGCGCCCCAGGCATGGGGCTCCCAAAGCCTAAGGGCTGGGGCGCCCCAGCCCTGGGGTCCCAGGCCTAAGGGCTGGGGCGCCCCATGCCTGGGGCTCCCAAATCCAAAGGGCTGGGGCGACATAGGCCAGGTCCTCTGTTATCCTAAGGGTTGGGGCGCCCCAGGCCTGGGGCTCCCAAAACCTAAGGGAAAGGGGCCCCCAGACCTGCGACTCCCAAAGCCTAAGGGCTGGGGCGCCCCGGGCCTGGGGCTCACTAAGCCTAAGAGCTGGGGCACCCCGGGCTTGGGGCTCCCAAAGCCTAAGGGCTGGGGTGCCACGGGCTTGGGGCACCCTAAGACTAAAGCTGGGGCACCCCGGGCCTGGGGCTCCCAAAGCCTAAGGGCCAGGACGCCCCAGGCCTGGGACTCCCTAAGCCTAAGGGCTGGGGCGCCCCAGCCTTGGGCCACAAAAGCCTACAGGCTGGGGCGCCCCAGGACTGGGGTTCCAAAGCCTAAGGGATGGGGCGCCCCAGGCCTGGGCCTCCCTAAGACTAAGGGCTGTGGCGCCCCAGGACTTGGGCTCCCAAAACCAAAGGGAAAGGGGCGCCCCAGACCTGGGGCTCAAAAAGCCTAAGGGCTCGGGCGCCCGAGACCTGGGGCTCCCAAATCCTAAGGGCCTGAGCGCCCCAGGCCTAGGGCTCCCAATGCCTAAGGGCTGGGGAGCTCCTGGCCTAGGGCTCCATAAGCCTAAGGGCTGGGGCGCCACAGGCCTGGGGCTCCCAAAGTCTAAGGGCTTGGGTTCCCCAGGCCTGGGGCTCCTTAAGCCTAAAGGCTGGGGCTCCCCAGGCCTGGACTTCGCTAAGCCTAAGGGCTGGGTCGCTCCAGGCCTAGGGTTCCCAAGCCTAAGGGCTGTGGCGCCCCAGGCCTGGGGCTCCCTAAGCCTAAGGGTTGGGGCGCCCCAGGCCTGGGTCTCGCTAATCCAAAGGGATGGGGCGCCCAAGGCCTGGGATCCCAAAGCCTAAGGGCTTGAGCGCCCCAGGCCTGTGGCTCCCTAAGCCTAAGCGCTGGGGCGCCCCAGGCATGGGGCTACCAAAGCCTAAGGGCTGAGGCGCCCCATCATGGGGCTACCAAAGCCTAAGGGATGGGGCTCCCCTGGCCTGGGGCTCCCAAAGCCTAAGGCCTGGGGAACAACAGACCTGGGGCTCCGTAAGCCTAAGGACTGGGTTGCCCCTGACCTGGGCCTCCTAAAGCCTAAGGTCTGGGCCGCCCCAGGGCTGGGTTCCCAAAGCCTAAGGGCTCGGGCGCCCTAGGCCTGGGGCTCCCAAAGCTTAAGGGCTGGGGCACCCCAGGCCTGGGTCTCCCTAATCCTAAGGGCTGGGGAGTCCAAGGACTAGTGCTCCCTAAGCCTAAAGGCTGGGGCGCCCACTTGGGGCTCCCTTATCCTAAGTGCTGGGGTGCCCAGGCCTGGGACTCACTAAGCTTAAGGGCTGGGGCGCCCCAGGCCTGGGACTCCCAAAGCCTATGGCCTGGGGCGCCCCAGGCCTTGGGCTCCCTAAGTCTAAGTGCTGGGGCACCCCAAGACTTGGCTCCCGAAGCCTAAGGGCTGGGGCGCCCCAGGCCTAAGGTTCCCAAGCCTAAGGCCTGCGGCTCGCTAGCCTAAGGACTGGGGCGCCCCAGGCCTGGGGCTCCCAAAGCATAAGGCCTGGGGCGCCCCAGGCCTCGGCCTCCCAAAGCCTAAGGGCTGGGGCGCCCCAGGCCTGGTGCTACCAAAGCCTAAGGGCTGGGGCGCCCCAGGCATGGGGCCCCCAAAGCCTAAGGGCTGGGGCGCCCCATGCCTGGGGCTCCCAAATCCAAAGGGCTGGGGCAACACCGGCCAGGTCCTCCCTAATCCTAAGGGTTGGGGCGCCCCAGGTTGGGGCTCCCAAAACCTAAGTGAAAGGGGCCCCCACACCTGCGGCTCCCAAAGCCTAAGGGCTCTGGCGCCCCAGGCCTGAGGCTCCCAAATCCTAAGGGCTGGGGCGCCCCGGGCCTGGGGCTCCCTAAGCCTAAGAGCTAGGGCGCCTCAGGCCTGGGGCTCCCAAAGCCTAAGGGCTGGGGTGCCATGGGCTTGGGCACCCTAAGCCTAAGGCTGGGGCACCCCGGGCCTGGGGCTCCAAAAGCCTAAGGACCGAGACGCCCCGGGCCTGTGACTCCCTAAGCCTAAGGGCTGGGGCGCCCCAGCCTTCGGCCACAAAAGCCTACGGGCTGGGGCACCCCAGGACTGGGGTTCCAAAGCCTAAGTGCTGGGGCGCCCCAGGCCTGGGCCTCACTAAGACTAAGGGTTTTGGCGCCCCAGGACTTGGGCTCCCAAAACCGAAGGGAAAGGGGCGCCCCAGACCTGGGGCTCAAAAAGCCTAAGGGCTCGGGTGCCCGAGGCCTGGGGCTCCCAAATCCTAAGGGCCTGAGCACCCCAGGCCTAGGGCTCCCAATGCCTAAGGGCTGGGGAGCCCCTGGCCTAGGGCGCCATAAGCCTAAGGGCTGGGGCGCCCCAGGCCTGGGGCTCCCAAAGTCTAAGGGCTGGGGTTCCCCAGGCCTGGGGCTCCCTAAGCCTAAAGGCTGGGGCTCCCCAGGCCTGGAGTTCGCTAAGCCTAAGGGCTGGGTCGCTCCAGGCCTAGGGTTCCCATGCCTAAGGGCTGGGGCGCCCCAGGCCTGGGGCTCCCTAAGCCTAAGGGTTGGGGCGCCCCAGGCCCAGGGGCTCCCAAAGCCCAAGGGCTGGGAAGCCCTGGGCCTGGGGCTCCCTAAGCCTAAGTGTTGGGGTGCCCCCGGCCTGGGGCTTCCTAAGCCTAAGGACTGGGGCGCCACAAGCCTGGGGCTCCCAAAGCCTAAGGGCTGGGGCACTTCAGACCTGGGACTCCCAAAGCCTAAGGGCTGGGCCGCCCCAGGGCTGGGTTCCCAAAGCCTAAGGGCTGGGGCGCCCTAGGCCTGGGGCTCCCAAAGCCTAAGGGCTGGGGCACCCCAGGCCTGGGTCTCCCTAATCCTAAGGCCTGGGGAGTCCAAGGCCTAGGGCTCCCTAAGCCTAAAGGCTGGGGCGCCCACCTGGGGCTCCCTTATCCTAAGTGCTTGGGCGCCCAGGCCTGGGGTTCCCTAAGCCTAAGTGCTGGGGCGCCCCAGGCTTTGGACTCCCAAAGCCTATGGCCTGGGGCGCCCCAGGCCTTGGGCTCCATAAGTCTAAGGGCTGGGGCACCCCAAGACTTGGCTCCCGAAGCCTAAGGGCTGGGGTGCCCCAGGCCTAGGGTTCCCAAAGCCTAAGGCCCGGGCTCGCTAATCCTAAGGGCTGGGGCGCTCCAGGCCTGGGGCTCCCAAAGCCTAAGGGCTGGGGCGCCCCAGGCCTGGGCCTCCCAAAGCCTAAGGGCTGGGGCGCCCCAGGCCTAGGGCTCCCTAAGCCTAAGTGCTGGGGCGCCCCTGGCCAGGTGCTTCCCAAGCCTAAGGGCTGTGGCGCCCCAGGATTGGGGTCCCATATCCTAAGTGTTGGGGCACTCCACGTCTAGGGCTCCCAAAGCCTAAGCGCTGGGGCTTGCCAGGCCTGGCGCTCTCAAAGCCTAAAGGCTGGGGCGCCACAGACCTGGGGCTCCCTAAGCCTAAAGGCTGGGGTGTCACGGGCTTGGGGCACCCTAAGCTTAAGGCTGGGGCACCCCGGGCCTGGGGCTCCCAGAGCCTAAAGGCTGGGGCGCACACCTGGGGCTCCCTTATCCTAAGTGCTGGGGCGCCCAGGCCTGGGGCTCCCTAAGCCTAAGGGCTGGGGCGCCCCAGGCCTGGTACTCCCAAAGCCTATGGCCTGGGGCTCGCTAATCCTAAGGGCTCAGGCGCCCTAGGCTTGGGGCTCCCAAAGCCTAAGGGCTGGGGCACCCCAGGCCTTAGGTCCCAAAGCCTAAGGATGGGGCGACCAAGGCTGGGCCTCCATAAGACTAAGGGCTGTGGCGCCCCAAGACTGTGGCTCCCTAAGACTAAAGTCTGGGGCACTCCAGGCCTGGGGCTCCTTAAGCCTAAAGGCTGGGGCTCCCCAGACCTGGAGTTCGCTAAGCCTAAGGGCTGGGTCGCTCCAGGCCTAGGTTTCCCAAGCCTAAGGGCTGGGGCGCCCCAGGCCTAGGGCTCCCTAAGCCTAAGGGTTGGGGCACCCCAGGCCTGGGTCTCGCTAATCCAAAGGGATGGGGCGCCCCTGGCCTGGGGCTCCCAAAGCCTAAACGCTGGGGCGCCCCAGGCATGGGGCAACCAAAGCCTAAGGGCTGGGGCGCCCCAGGCCTGGGGCTCCCAAAGCCTAAGGGCTGGGGAGCCTCAGACCTGGGACTCCCAAAGGCTAAGGTCTGGGCCGCCCCAGGGCTGGGTTCCCAAAGCCTAAGGGCTCGGGCGCCCTAGGCTTGGGGCTCCCAAAGCCTAAGGGCTCGGGCACCCCAGGCCTGGGTCTCCCTAATCCTAAGGCCTGGGGAGTCCAAGGACTAGGGCTCCCTAAGCCTAAAGGCTGGGGCGCCCACCTGGGGCTCCCTTATCCTAAGTGCTGGGGCGCCCAGGCCTGGGGCTCCCTAAATCTAAGGGCTGGGGCGCCCCAGGCCTGGGACTCCCAAAGCCTATGGCCTGGGGCTCGCTAAGCCTAAGGGCTCGGGCCCCCTAGGCTTGGGGCTCCCAAAGCCTAAGGGCTGGGGCACCCCAGGCCTTAGGTCCCAAAGCCTAAGGATGGGGCGACCAAGGCCTGGGCCTCCCTAAGACTAAGGGCTGTGGCGCCCCAGGACTGGGGCTCTCTAAGGCTAAAGTCTGGGGCACTCCAGGCCTGGGGCTCCTTAAGCCTAAAGGCTGGGGCTCTCCAGGCCTGGAGTTCGCTAAGCCTAAGGGCTGGGTCGCTACAGGCCTAGGGTTCCCAAGCCTAAGGGCTGGGGCGCCCCAGGCCTAGGGCTCCCTAAGCCTAAGGGTTGGGGCGCCCCAGGCCTGGTTCGCTAATCCAAAGAGTTGGGGCGCCCCAGGCCAGGGGCTCCCAAAGCCTAAACGCTGGGGCGCCCCAGGCATGGGGCTACCAAAGCCTAAGGGCTGGGGGGCCCCAAATCCTAATGCTGGGGCGCCCCTGGCCTGGCGCACTCAAAGCCTAAAGACTGGGGCGCCACAGGCCTGGGGCTCCCAAAGCTTAAGTGTTGGGGCGCCCAGAGCCAGGGGCTTCCTAAGCCTAAAGACTGGGGCGCCACAAGCCTGGGGCTCCCAAAACCTAAGAGCTGCGGCGCCCCAGGCCTGGAGCTCCCAAAGCCTAAGGTCTGGGGCAACCCAGGCCTGGGGTTCCCTAAGCCTAAGGGCTGTGGCCCCCAGGCCTGGGAGTCCCTAAGCCTAAGGGCTGGGGTGCCCCAGGCCTGGGGCTCCCTAAGCCTAAATTCTGGGGGCCCTTGGCCAGGTGCTCCCTAATCCTAAGGGCTATGGCGCCCCAGGACTAGGGTCCCAAATCCTACTGCTGGGGCGCCCCAGGCCTGGCGCTCTCAAAGCCTAAAGCCTGGGGCGCCACAGGCCTGGGGCTCCCTAAGCCTAAGGGCTGGGGCGTACCAGGCCTGGGGCTTCCGAAGCCTAAGGGCTTGGGTGCACCAGGCCTGGGGCTCCCTAAGCCTAAGTGCTGGGGCGCCCTTGGCCAGGTGCTCCCTAAGCCTAAGGGCTGTGGCGCCCCAGGGCTGGGGTCCCAAATCCTAAGGGCTGGGGCACTCCAGGCCTGGGGCTCCCAAAGCCTAAAGGCTGGGGCGCCATAGGCCTGGGGCTCCCTAAGCCTAAGGGCTGTGTTGCCCCAGACTTGGGGCTCCCAAAGCCTAAGGGCTGGGGCGCCCCAGACCTAGGACTCCCAAAACCTAAGGGCTAGGCCGCCCCAGGCCTGGGTTCCCAAAGCCTAAGGGGTGGGGCGCCCTAGGTCTGGGGCTCTCAAAGCCTAAGGGCTGGGGCACCCCAGGCCTGGGTCTCCCTAATCCTCAGGGCTGGGGAGTCCACGGCCTAGGGCTCCCTAAACCTAAAGGCTGGGGCGCCCACCTGGGGCTCCCTTATCCTAAGTGCTGTGGTGCCCAGGCCTGGAGCTCCCTAAGCCTAAGGGCTGGGGCTCCCTAAGCCTAAGTGTTGGGGCGCCCCGGGCGTGGGGCTTCCTAAGCCTAAGGACTGGGGCGCAACAAGCCTGGGGCTCCCAAAGCCAAAGGGCTGGGGCGCCCCAGGCACGGGGCTACCAAATCCTACGGGCTGGGGCGCCCCAGGACTGGGGTTCCAAAGCCTAAGGGCTGCGTCACCCCAGGCCTTAGGTCCCAAAGCCTAAGGGATGGGGCGACCAAGGCCTGGGCCTCCCTAAGACTAAGGACTGTGGCGCCCCAGGACTGTGGCTCCCTAAGACTAAAATCTGGGGCATTCCAGGCCTGGGATCCCTAAGCCTAAGGGCTGGGGCGCCCCAGACCCAGGGGCTCCCAAAGCCCAAGGGCTGGGAAGCCCTGGGCCTGGGGCTCCCTAAGCCTAAGTGTTGGGGTGCCCCGACCCTGGGGCTTCATAAGCCTAAGGACTGGGGCACCACAAGCCTGGGGCTCCCAAAGCCTAAGAGTTGCGGTGCCCCAGGCACGGGGCTCCAAAAGCCTAAGGATTGGGGCGCCCCAGGTCTAGGGTTCCCAAAGCCTAAGGCCTGGGTTGGGGTGCCCCGACCCTGGGGCTTCATAAACCTAAGGACTGGGGCACAACAAGCCTGGGGCTCCCAAAGCCAAAGGGCTGGGGCACCCCAGGCACGGGCCTACCAAAACCTACGGGCTGGGGCGCCCCAGGACTGGGGTTCCAAAGCCTAAGGGCTGGGGCACCCCAGGCCTTAGGTCCCAAAGCCTAAGGATGGGGCGACCAAGGCCTGGGCCTCCCTAAAACTAAGGACTGTGGCGCCCCAGGACTGGGGCTCCCTAAGACTAAAGTCTGGGGCATTCCAGGCCTGGGCTCCCTAAGCCTAAGGGCTGGGGCAACCAGGCCCAGGGGCTCCCAAAGCCCCAGGGCTGAGAAGCCCTGGGCCTGGGGCTCCCTAAGCCTAAGTGTTGGGGTGCCCCGACCCTGGGGCTTCATAAGCCTAAGGACTGGGGCGCCACAAGCCTGGGGCTCCCAAAGCCTAAGAGTTGCGGCGCCCCAGGCACGGGGCTCCCAAAGCCTAAGGACTGGGGCGCCCCAGGTCTAGGGTTCCCAAAGCCTAAGGCCTGGGGCTCGCTAAACCTAAGGGCTGGGGCGCCCCAGGCCTGGGGCACCCAAAGCCTAAGGGCTGGGGCGCACCAGGCCTGGGGCTCCCAAAGCCTAAGGGCTGTGGCGCCCCAGGCCTGGGACTCCCAAAGCCTAAGGCCTGGGGCGACCCAGGCCTGGGACTCCCAAAGCCTAAGGCCTGGGGCGCCCCAGGCCTGGGGCTCCCTAAGCCTATGGGCTGGGGCGCCCCAGGCCTTGGCTCCCTAAGCCTAAGGCATGGGGCGACCAAGGCCTGGGCCTCCCTAAGACTAAGGGCTGTGGCGCCCCAGGACTGGGGCTCCCTAAGACTAAAGTCTGGGGAGCTCCAGGCCTTGGCTCCCTAAGCCTAAGGGCTGGGGCGCCCCAGGACTGGGGCTTCCTAGGCCTAAGGACTGGGGCGCCACAATCCTGGGGCTCCCAAAGCCTAAGAGCTGCGGCGCCCCAGGCACGGGGCTCCCAAAGCCTAAGGGCTGGGGCGCCCAAAGCCTGGGGCTCCCAAAGCCTAAGGCCTGGGGCTCCCCAGGCCTGGGGCTCCCAAATCCAAAGGGCTGGGGCGACACAGGCCAGGTCCTCCCTTATCCTAAGGGTTGGGGCGCCCCAGGCCTGGGGCTCCCAAAACCTAAGAAATGGGGCCCCCCGACCTGCGTCTCCCAAAGCCTTAAGGCTCGGCCCCCCCAGGCCTGAGGCTCAAAATCCTAAGGGCTGGGGCGCCCCGGGGTTTGGCTCCCTAAGCATAAGGGCTGGGAAACCCCGGGCCTGGGACTCCCTAAGCCTAAGAGCTGGGGCGCCCCAGCCTGGGGCTACCAAAGCCTAAGTGCCCGGGCGCCCCGAGCCTGGGACTCCCTAAGACTAAGGGCTGGGGCGCCCCAGCCTGGGGCTACCAAAGCCTACGGGCAGGGGTGCCCCAGGACTGGGGTTCCAAAGCCTAAGGGCTGGGGCGCCCCAGGCCTGGGCCTCCCTAAGACTAAGGACTGTGGCGCCCAAGGACTGGGGCTCCCAAAACCGAAGGGAAAGGGGCGCCCCAGACCTGGGGCTCAAAAAGCCTAAGGGCTCGGGCGCCCCAGGCACGGGGCTCCCAAATCCTAAGGGCCTGAGCGCCCCAGGCCTAGGGCTCTCAATGCCTTTGGGCTGGGGAGCCTCTGGCCTAGGGCTCCATAAGCCTAAGGGTTGGGGTGCCCCAGGCCTGGGGTTACCAAAGCCGAAGGGCTGGGGTTCCGCAGGCCTGGGGCTCCGTAAGCCTAATGGCTGGAGCTTCCCAGGTCTGGAGCTCGCTAAGCCTAAGGACTGGGTCGCCCCAGGCTTAGGGTTCCCAAGTCTAAGGGCTGGGGCGCCCCAGGCCTGGGGCTCCCAAAGCCGAAGGGCAGGGATGCCCCAGGCCTGGGGCTCCCAAAGCCTAAGGGATGGGGCGTCCCCGGCCTGGGCCTCCCTAAGCCTAAGGGCTGGGTCTCCCCAGGCCTGGGGTTCCCTTAGCCTAAGGGCTGGGGTGCCCCCGTCTTGGGGCTCCCTAAGCCTAAGGGCTGGGGAACTCCAGGCCGGGCGCTCCCTAAGCCTAAGGGCTGGGGCGTCCCATGCCTGGGGCTCCCTAAGGCTAAGGGCTGGGGCGCCCCAGGCCTGGGGCTCCCTAAGTCTAAGGGCAGAGGCGCCCCAGGCCTGGGGTTCCAAAGCCTAAGGACTGGGCCAACCCAGGCCTAGGGCTCCCTAAGCCTAAGGGCTGGGTCTCCCCATGCCTTCGGCTCCCTAAGCCTAAGGGCTGGGGCGCCCCAAGCCTGGTGTTCCAAAGCCTAAGTGCTGGGGCACCCCAGGCCTGGGGTCCCAAACCTAAGCGCTGGGGCGACACAGGCCAGATCCCCCCAAAGCCTAAGGGCTGGGGAGCCCGAGGCCTAGGGCTCCCAAAACCTAAGGGAAAGCGGCCCCCAGACCTGCGACTCCCTAAGCCTAAGGGCTGGGGCGCCCCAGGCTTGGGGCTCCCAAGGCCTAAGGCCTGGGGCATCCCATGCCTGGGGCACCCTAAGCCTAAGGGCTGGGGCACCCCAGGCATGGGGCTCCAAAAGCCTAAGTGCTGGGGTGTTCCAGGCCTGGGAATACCAAAGACTAAGGGTTGAGGCGCTGCAGGCCTGGGGCTGCCAAAGCCTATGGGCTGGGGTGTCTCAGGCATGGGGCTCCCTAAGCCTAAGGGCAGGGGTGCCCCAGGCCTGGGTCTCCCTAAGCCTAAGGGCGGGGGCGCCCCAGGCCTGGGGCTCCCAAACCTAAGGGCTGGGGCGCCGAAGGCCTGGGGCTCCCAAACCTAAGGGCTTGGGCGCCCCAGGCCTGGGGCTCCCAAAGCATAAGGGCTGGGGCGCCCCAGGCCTGGGGCTACCAAAACCTAAGGGCTGGGGCGCCCCAGGCCTTGGTCTCCCAAACCGAAGGGCTTGGGAGCTCCAGGCTTGGGGCGCCCTAAACTTAAGGGCTGGGACGCCCCAGGGTTCGGGCCCCCAAAGCCTAAGGGCTGATGCGTCCCAGGCTTGGGTCTCCCTAAGCCTAAGGTCTGTGACGCGCCAGGCATTGGCTCCCTAAGCCTAAGGGCTGTGGCGCGCCAGGCCTGGGGCTCCCTAAGCCTAAAGGCTGGGGCGCCCACCTGGGGCTCCCTTATCCTAAGTGCTGGGGCGCCCAGGCCTGGAGCTCCCTAAGCCTAAAGGCTGGGGCGCCCCAGGCCTTGGGCTCCCTAAGTCTAAGGGCTGGGGCACCCCAAGACTTGGCTCCCGAAGCCTAAGAGCTGGGGCGCCCCAGGCCTGGGGCTCCCAAAGACTAAGGACTGGGGCACCCCAGGCCTGGGTCTCCCACAGCCTAAGGGCTGTGGCGCCCCAGGCCTGGGGCTCCCTAAGCCTAAAGGCTGGGGCGACCCAAGCCAGGGGCTCCCTAAGCCTACGAGTTGGGGCGCCCCGGGCCTGGGGCTTCCTAAGCCTAAGGACTGGGGCTCAACAAGCCTGGGGCTCCCAAAGCCAAAGGGTTGGTGCGCCCCAGGCCTAGGGTTCCAAATCCTAAGGCCTGGGGCTCGCTAAGCCTAAGGGCTGGGGCGCCCCAGGCCTGGGACTCCCAAGCCTAAGGGCTTGGGCGCCCCAGGCCTGGGGCTCCCAAATCCTAAGGGCTGGGGCGCCCCAGGCCTGGAACTACCAAAGCCTAAGGGCTGGGGTGCCCCAGGCCTTATGTCCCAAAGCTTAAGGGATGGGGTGACCCAGGCCTAGGGTTCCCAAAGCCTAAGGCCTGGGGCTCGCTAAGCCTAAGCGCTGGTGCGCCCCAGGGCTGGGGCTCCCAAATCCAAAGGGCTAAGGCGACACAGGCCAGGTCCTCCCTTATCCTAAGGGTTTGGGCGCCCCAGGACTGGGGCTCCCAAAACCTAAGGGAAAGGGGCCCCCAGACCTGCGTCTCCGAAAGCCTTAAGGCTCGGCCCCCCCAGGCCTGAGGCTCAAAATCCTAAGGGCTGGGGCGCCACGGGCCTGGGACTCCCTAAGCCTAAGTGCTGGGGCGCCCCAGTCTGGGGCTACCAAAGCCTAAGTGCCGGGGCGCCCCGAGCCTGGGACTCCCTAAGACTAAGGGCTGGGGCGCCCCAGCCTGGGGCTCCCAAAGCCTACGGGCAGGGGTGCCCCAGGACTGGGGTTCCAAAGCCTAAGGGCTGGGGCGCCCCAGGCCTGGGCCTCCCTAAGACTAAGGGCTGAGGCGCCCCAGGACTGGGGCTCCCAAAACCGAAGGGAAAGGGGCGCCCCAGACCTGAGGCTCAAAAAGCCTAAGGGCTCTGGCGCCCCAGGCACGGGGCTCCCAAATCCTAAGGGCTTGAGCGCCCCAGGCTTAGGGCTCCCAATGCCTGTGGGCTGGGGAGCCCCTGGCCTAGGGCTCCATAAGCCTAAGGGTTGGGGCGCCCCAGGCCTGGGGCTCCCAAAGCCGAAGGGCTGGGGTTCCCCAGGCCTGGGGCTCGCTAAGCCTAAGGGCTGGGTCGCCCCAGGCCTAGGGTTCCCAATCCTAAGTGCTGGGGCGCCCCAGGCCTGGGGCTCCCTAAGCCTAAGGGTTGGGGCGCCCCGGGCCTGAGTCTCGCTAAGCCAAAGGGATGGGGTGCCCCAGGCATGGGGCTCCCAAAGCCGAAGGGCAGGGATGTCCCAGGCCTGGGGCTCCCAAAGCCTAAGGGATGGGGCGTCCCCGGCCTGGGCCTCCCTAAGCCTAAGGGCTGGGTCTCCCCAGGCCTGGGGTTCCCTTAGCCTAAGGGCTGGGGTGCCCCCGGCTTGGGGGTCCCCAAGCCTAAGGGCTGGGGTGCTCCAGGCCGGGGGCTCCCTAAGCCTAAGGGCTGGGGCGTCCCAGGCCGGGGGCTCCCTAAGGCTAAGGGCTGGGGCGCCCCAAGCTGGGGCTCCCTAGCCTATGGGCTGGGGCGCCACAGGCCTGGGGTTCTCTAAGACTAAGGCCTGGGGCGCCCCAGGCCTTGTGCTCCCTAAACCTACGGGATGGGGCGCCCCAGGCCTGGGGCTCCCTAAGTCTAAGGGCTGAGGCGCCCCAGGCCTGGGGTTCCAAAGCCTAAGGGCTGGGCCAACCCAGGCCTAGGGCTCCCTAAGCCTAAGGGATGGGGCTCCCCATGCCTTCGGCTCCCTAAGCCTAAGGGCTGGGGCGCCCCAAGCCTGGTGTTCCAAAGCCTAAGTGCTGGGGCGCCCCAGGCCTGGGGTCCCAAACCTAAGTGCTGGAGCGACACAGGCCAGGTCCCCCCTAAGCCTAAGGGCTGGGGCGCCCCAGGCCTAGGGCTCTCAAAACCTAAGGGAAAGCGGCCCCCAGACCTGCGGCTCCCTAAGCTTAAGGGCTGGGGCGCCCCAGGCTTGGGGCTCCCAAGGCCTAAGGCCTGGGGCGTCCCATGCCTGGGGCACCCTAAGCCTAAGGGCTGGGGCACCCCAGGCATCGGGCTCCAAAAGCCTAAGTGCTGCGGTGCTCCAGGCCAGGGAATACCAAAGACTAAGGGTTGAGGCGCTCCAGGCCTGGGGCTGCCAAAGCCTAAGGGCTGGGGTGTCCCAGGAATGGGGCTCTCTAAGCCTAAGGGCAGGGGCGCCCCTGGCCTGGGTCTCCCTAAGCCTAAGGGCGTGGGCGCCCCAGGCCTGGGGCTCCCAAACCTAAGGGCTGGGGCGCCGCAGGCCTGGGGCTCCCAAACCTAAGGGCTTGGGCGCCCCAGGCCTGGGGCTCCCAAAGCATAAGGGCTGGGGCGCCCCAGGCCTGGGGCTACCAAAACCTAAGGGCTGGGGCGCCCCAGGCCTTGGTCTCCCAAACCTAAGGGCTGGGGAGCCCAGGCTTGGGGCGCCCTAAGCTTAAGGGCTGGGACGCCCCAGGGTTGGGGCCCCCTAAGCCTAAGGGCTAATGCGTCCCAGACCTGGGTCTCCCTAAGCCTAAGGGCTGTGGCGCGCCAGGCCTGGGGCTCCCTAAGCCTAAAGGCTGGGGCGCCCACCTGCGGCTCCCTTATCCTAAGTGCTGGGGCGCCCAGGCCTGGAGCTCCCTAAGCCTAAAGGCTGGGGCGCCCCAGGCCTTGGGCTCCCTAAGTCTAAGGGCTGGGGCACCCCAAGACTTGGCTCCCGAAGCCTAAGGGCTGGGGCGACCCAGGCTGTGGCTCCCAAAGACTAAGGACTGGGGCGACCCAGGCCTGGGTCTCCCACAGCCTAAGGGCTGTGGCGCCCCAGGCCTGGGGCTCCCTAAGCCTAAAGGCTGGGGCGACCCAAGCCAGGGGCTCCCTAAGCCTACGAGTTGGGGCGCCCCGGGCCTGGGGCTTCTTAAGCCTAAGGACTGCGGCTCAACAAGCCTGGGGCTCCCAAAGCCAAAGGGTTGGGACGCCCCTGGCCTAGGGTTCCAAATCCTAAGGCCTGGGGCTCGCTAAGCCTAAGGGCTGGGGCGCCCCAGGCCTGGGGCTCCCAAATCCTAAGGGCTGGGGCGCCCCAGGCCTGGAGCTACCAAAGCCTAAGGGCTGGGGTGCCCCAGGCCTTATGTCCCAAAGCTTAAGGGATGGGGTGACCCAGGCCTGGGGTTCCCAAAGCCTAAGGCCTGGGGCTCGCTAAGCCTAAGGGCTGGTGCGCCCCAGGGCTGGGGCTCCCAAATCCAAAGGGCTAGGGCGACACAGGCCAGGTCCTCCCTTATCCTAAGGGTTTGGGCGCCCCAGGCCTGGGGCTCCCAAAACCTAAGGGAAATGGGCCCCCAGACCTGCGTCTCCGAAAGCCTTAAGGCTCGGCCCCACCAGGCCTGAGGCTCAAAATCCTAAGGGCTGGGGCGCCACGGGCCTGGGGCTCCCTAAGCCTAAGGGCTGGGAAACCCCGGGCCTGGGACTCCCTAAGCCTAAGGGCTGGGGCGCCCCAGCCTGGGGCTACCAAAGCCTAAGTGCCGGGGCGCCCCGAGCCTGGGACTCCCTAAGACTAAGGGCTGGGGCGCCCCAGCCTGGGGCTCCCAAAGCCTACGGGCAGGGGTGCCCCAGGACTGGGGTTCCAAAGCCTAAGGGCTGGGGCGCCCCAGGCCTGGGCCTCACTAAGACTAAGGGCTGTGGCGCCCCAGGACTGGGGCTCCCAAAACCGAAGGGAAAGGGGCGCCCCAGACCTGAGGCTCAAAAAGCCTAAGGGCTCGGGTGCCCCAGGCACGGGGCTCCCAAATCCTAAGCGCTTGAGTGCCCCAGGCTTTGGGCTCCCAATACCTGTGGGCTGGGAAGCCCCTGGCCTAGGGCTCAATAAGCCTAAGGGTTGGGGCGCCCCAGGCCTGGGGCTCCCAAAGCCGAAGGGCTGGGGTTCCCCAGGCCTGGGGCGCCCTAAGCCTAAAGGCTGGGGCTCCCCGGGTCTGGAGCTCGCTAAGCCTAAGGGCTGGGTCGCCCCAGGCCTAGGCTTCCCAAGCCTAAGTGCTGGGGCGCCCCAGTCCTGGGGCTCCCTAAGCCTAAGGGTTGGGGCTCCCCAGGCCTGAGTCTCGCTAAGCCAAAGGGATGGGGCGCCCCAGGCCTGGGGCCCCCAAAGCCGAAGGGCAGGGATGCCCCAGGCCTGGGGCTCCCAAAAGCCTAAGGGTTGGGGCGTCCCCGGCCTGGGCCTCCCTAAGCCTAAGGGCTGGGTCTCCCCAGGCCTGGGGTTCCCTTAGCCTAAGGGCTGGGGTGCCCCCGGCTTGGGGCTCCCTAAGCCTAAGGGCTGGGGTGCTCCAGACCGGGGGCTCCCTAAGCCTAAGGGCTGGGGCGTCCCAGGCCGGGGCCTCCCTAAGGGTAAGGGCTGGGGCGCCCCAAGCAGGGGCTCCCTAGCCTATGGGCTGGGGCGCCACAGGCCTGGGGTTCTCTAAAACTAAGGGCTGGGGCGCCCCAGGCCTTGTGCTCCCTAAGCCTACGGGCTGGGGCGCCCCAGGCCTGGGGCTCCCTAAGTCTAAGGGCTGAGGCGCCCCAGGCCTGGGGTTCCAAAGCCTAAGGGCTGGGCCAACCCAGGCCTAGGGCTCCCTAAGCCTAAGGGCTGGGGCTCCCCATGCCTTCGGCTCCCTAAGCCTAAGGGCTGGGGCGCCCCAAGCCTGGTGTTCCAAAGCCTAAGTGCTGGGGCGCCCCAGGCCTGGGGTCCCAAACCTAAGTGCTGGGGCGACACAGGCCAGGTCCCCCCTAAGCCTAAGGGCTGGTGCGCCCCAGGCCTAGGGCTCGCAAAACCTAAGGGAAAGCGGCCCCCCGACCTGCGGCTCCCTAAGCCTAATGGCTGGGGCGCCCCAGGCTTGGGGCTCCCAAGGCCTAAGGCCTGGGGATTCCCATGCCTGTGGCACCCTAAGCCTAAGGGCTGTGGCGCGCCAGGCCTGGGGCTCCCTAAGCCTAAAGGCTGGGGCGCCGACCTGGGGCTCCCTTATCCTAAGTGCGGGGCGCCCAGGCCTGGAGCTCCCTAAGCCTAAAGGCTGGGGCGCCCCAGGCCTTGGGCTTCCTAAGTCTAAGGGCTGGGGAACCCCAAGACTTGGCTCCCGAAGCCTAAGGGCTGAGGCGCCCCAGGCTGGGGCTCCCAAAGACTAAGGACTGGGGCACCCAGGCCTGGGTCTCCCACAGCCTAAGGGCTGTGGCGCCCCAGGCCTGGGGCTCCCTAAGCCTAAAGGCTGGGACGACCCAAGCCAGGGGCTCCCTAAGCCTACGAGTTGGGGCGCCCCGGGCCTGGGGCTTCCTAAGCCTAAGGACTGGGGCTCAACAAGCCTGGGGCTCCCAAAGCCAAAGGGTTGGTGCGCCCCAGGCCTAGGGTTCCAAATCCTAAGGCCTGGGGCTCGCTAAGCCTAAGGGCTGGGGCGCCCCAGGCCTGGGACTCCCAAGCCTAAGGGCTTGGGCGCCCCAGGCCTGGGGCTCCCAAATCCTAAGGGCTGGGGCGCCCCAGGCCTGGAGCTACCAAAGCCTAAGGGCTGGGGTGCCCCAGGCCTTATGTCCCAAAGCTTAAGGGATGGGGTGACCCAGGCCTAGGGTTCCCAAAGCCTAAGGCCTGGGGCTCGCTAAGCCTAAGCGCTGGTGCGCCCCAGGGCTGGGGCTCCCAAATCCAAAGGGCTAAGGCGACACAGGCCAGGTCCTCCCTTATCCTAAGGGTTTGGGCGCCCCAGGACTGGGGCTCCCAAAACCTAAGGGAAAGGGGCCCCCAGACCTGCGTCTCCGAAAGCCTTAAGGCTCGGCCCCCCCAGGCCTGAGGCTCAAAATCCTAAGGGCTGGGGCGCCACGGGCCTGGGACTCCCTAAGCCTAAGTGCTGGGGCGCCCCAGTCTGGGGCTACCAAAGCCTAAGTGCCGGGGCGCCCCGAGCCTGGGACTCCCTAAGACTAAGGGCTGGGGCGCCCCAGCCTGGGGCTCCCAAAGCCTACGGGCAGGGGTGCCCCAGGACTGGGGTTCCAAAGCCTAAGGGCTGGGGCGCCCCAGGCCTGGGCCTCCCTAAGACTAAGGGCTGAGGCGCCCCAGGACTGGGGCTCCCAAAACCGAAGGGAAAGGGGCGCCCCAGACCTGAGGCTCAAAAAGCCTAAGGGCTCTGGCGCCCCAGGCACGGGGCTCCCAAATCCTAAGGGCTTGAGCGCCCCAGGCTTAGGGCTCCCAATGCCTGTGGGCTGGGGAGCCCCTGGCCTAGGGCTCCATAAGCCTAAGGGTTGGGGCGCCCCAGGCCTGGGGCTCCCAAAGCCGAAGGGCTGGGGTTCCCCAGGCCTGGGGCTCGCTAAGCCTAAGGGCTGGGTCGCCCCAGGCCTAGGGTTCCCAATCCTAAGTGCTGGGGCGCCCCAGGCCTGGGGCTCCCTAAGCCTAAGGGTTGGGGCGCCCCGGGCCTGAGTCTCGCTAAGCCAAAGGGATGGGGTGCCCCAGGCATGGGGCTCCCAAAGCCGAAGGGCAGGGATGTCCCAGGCCTGGGGCTCCCAAAGCCTAAGGGATGGGGCGTCCCCGGCCTGGGCCTCCCTAAGCCTAAGGGCTGGGTCTCCCCAGGCCTGGGGTTCCCTTAGCCTAAGGGCTGGGGTGCCCCCGGCTTGGGGGTCCCCAAGCCTAAGGGCTGGGGTGCTCCAGGCCGGGGGCTCCCTAAGCCTAAGGGCTGGGGCGTCCCAGGCCGGGGGCTCCCTAAGGCTAAGGGCTGGGGCGCCCCAAGCAGGGGCTCCCTAGCCTATGGGCTGGGGCGCCACAGGCCTGGGGTTCTCTAAGACTAAGGCCTGGGGCGCCCCAGGCCTTGTGCTCCCTAAACCTACGGGATGGGGCGCCCCAGGCCTGGGGCTCCCTAAGTCTAAGGGCTGAGGCGCCCCAGGCCTGGGGTTCCAAAGCCTAAGGGCTGGGCCAACCCAGGCCTAGGGCTCCCTAAGCCTAAGGGATGGGGCTCCCCATGCCTTCGGCTCCCTAAGCCTAAGGGCTGGGGCGCCCCAAGCCTGGTGTTCCAAAGCCTAAGTGCTGGGGCGCCCCAGGCCTGGGGTCCCAAACCTAAGTGCTGGGGCGACACAGGCCAGGTCCCCCCTAAGCCTAAGGGCTGGGGCGCCCCAGGCCTAGGGCTCTCAAAACCTAAGGGAAAGCGGCCCCCAGACCTGCGGCTCCCTAAGCTTAAGGGCTGGGGCGCCCCAGGCTTGGGGCTCCCAAGGCCTAAGGCCTGGGGCGTCCCATGCCTGGGGCACCCTAAGCCTAAGGGCTGGGGCACCCCAGGCATCGGGCTCCAAAAGCCTAAGTGCTGCGGTGCTCCAGGCCAGGGAATACCAAAGACTAAGGGTTGAGGCACTCCAGGCCTGGGGCTGCCAAAGCCTAAGGGCTGGGGTGTCCCAGGAATGGGGCTCTCTAAGCCTAAGGGCAGGGGCGCCCCTGGCCTGGGTCTCCCTAAGCCTAAGGGCGGGGGCGCCCCAGGCCTGGGGCTCCCAAACCTAAGGGCTGGTGCGCCGCAGGCCTGGGGCTCCCAAACCTAAGGGCTTGGGCGCCCCAGGCCTGGGGCTCCCAAAGCATAAGGGCTGGGGCGCCCCAGGCCTGGGGCTACCAAAACCTAAGGGCTGGGGCGCCCCAGGCCTTGGTCTCCCAAACCTAAGGGCTGGGGAGCCCAGGCTTGGGGCGCCCTAAGCTTAAGGGCTGGGACGCCCCAGGGTTGGGGCCCCCTAAGCCTAAGGGCTAATGCGTCCCAGACCTGGGTCTCCCTAAGCCTAAGGGCTGTGGCGCGCCAGGCCTGGGGCTCCCTAAGCCTAAAGGCTGGGGCGCCCACCTGCGGCTCCCTTATCCTAAGTGCTGGGGCGCCCAGGCCTGGAGCTCCCTAAGCCTAAAGGCTGGGGCGCCCCAGGCCTTGGGCTCCCTAAGTCTAAGGGCTGGGGCACCCCAAGACTTGGCTCCCGAAGCCTAAGGGCTGGGGCGACCCAGGCTGTGGCTCCCAAAGACTAAGGACTGGGGCACCCCAGGCCTGGGTCTCCCACAGCCTAAGGGCTGTGGCGCCCCAGGCCTGGGGCTCCCTAAGCCTAAAGGCTGGGGCGACCCAAGCCAGGGGCTCCCTAAGCCTACGAGTTGGGGCGCCCCGGGCCTGGGGCTTCTTAAGCCTAAGGACTGCGGCTCAACAAGCCTGGGGCTCCCAAAGCCAAAGGGTTGGGACGCCCCTGGCCTAGGGTTCCAAATCCTAAGGCCTGGGGCTCGCTAAGCCTAAGGGCTGGGGCGCCCCAGGCCTGGGGCTCCCAAATCCTAAGGGCTGGGGCGCCCCAGGCCTGGAGCTACCAAAGCCTAAGGGCTGGGGTGCCCCAGGCCTTATGTCCCAAAGCTTAAGGGATGGGGTGACCCAGGCCTGGGGTTCCCAAAGCCTAAGGCCTGGGGCTCGCTAAGCCTAAGGGCTGGTGCGCCCCAGGGCTGGGGCTCCCAAATCCAAAGGGCTAGGGCGACACAGGCCAGGTCCTCCCTTATCCTAAGGGTTTGGGCGCCCCAGGCCTGGGGCTCCCAAAACCTAAGGGAAATGGGCCCCCAGACCTGCGTCTCCGAAAGCCTTAAGGCTCGGCCCCACCAGGCCTGAGGCTCAAAATCCTAAGGGCTGGGGCGCCACGGGCCTGGGGCTCCCTAAGCCTAAGGGCTGGGAAACCCCGGGCCTGGGACTCCCTAAGCCTAAGGGCTGGGGCGCCCCAGCCTGGGGCTACCAAAGCCTAAGTGCCGGGGCGCCCCGAGCCTGGGACTCCCTAAGACTAAGGGCTGGGGCGCCCCAGCCTGGGGCTCCCAAAGCCTACGGGCAGGGGTGCCCCAGGACTGGGGTTCCAAAGCCTAAGGGCTGGGGCGCCCCAGGCCTGGGCCTCACTAAGACTAAGGGCTGTGGCGCCCCAGGACTGGGGCTCCCAAAACCGAAGGGAAAGGGGCGCCCCAGACCTGAGGCTCAAAAAGCCTAAGGGCTCGGGTGCCCCAGGCACGGGGCTCCCAAATCCTAAGGGCTTGAGTGCCCCAGGCTTTGGGCTCCCAATACCTGTGGGCTGGGAAGCCCCTGGCCTAGGGCTCAATAAGCCTAAGGGTTGGGGCGCCCCAGGCCTGGGGCTCCCAAAGCCGAAGGGCTGGGGTTCCCCAGGCCTGGGGCGCCCTAAGCCTAAAGGCTGGGGCTCCCCGGGTCTGGAGCTCGCTAAGCCTAAGGGCTGGGTCGCCCCAGGCCTAGGCTTCCCAAGCCTAAGTGCTGGGGCGCCCCAGTCCTGGGGCTCCCTAAGCCTAAGGGTTGGGGCTCCCCAGGCCTGAGTCTCGCTAAGCCAAAGGGATGGGGCGCCCCAGGCCTGGGGCCCCCAAAGCCGAAGGGCAGGGATGCCCCAGGCCTGGGGCTCCCAAAAGCCTAAGGGTTGGGGCGTCCCCGGCCTGGGCCTCCCTAAGCCTAAGGGCTGGGTCTCCCCAGGCCTGGGGTTCCCTTAGCCTAAGGGCTGGGGTGCCCCCGGCTTGGGGCTCCCTAAGCCTAAGGGCTGGGGTGCTCCAGACCGGGGGCTCCCTAAGCCTAAGGGCTGGGGCGTCCCAGGCCGGGGCCTCCCTAAGGGTAAGGGCTGGGGCGCCCCAAGCAGGGGCTCCCTAGCCTATGGGCTGGGGCGCCACAGGCCTGGGGTTCTCTAAAACTAAGGGCTGGGGCGCCCCAGGCCTTGTGCTCCCTAAGCCTACGGGCTGGGGCGCCCCAGGCCTGGGGCTCCCTAAGTCTAAGGGCTGAGGCGCCCCAGGCCTGGGGTTCCAAAGCCTAAGGGCTGGGCCAACCCAGGCCTAGGGCTCCCTAAGCCTAAGGGCTGGGGCTCCCCATGCCTTCGGCTCCCTAAGCCTAAGGGCTGGGGCGCCCCAAGCCTGGTGTTCCAAAGCCTAAGTGCTGGGGCGCCCCAGGCCTGGGGTCCCAAACCTAAGTGCTGGGGCGACACAGGCCAGGTCCCCCCTAAGCCTAAGGGCTGGTGCGCCCCAGGCCTAGGGCTCGCAAAACCTAAGGGAAAGCGGCCCCCCGACCTGCGGCTCCCTAAGCCTAAGGGCTGGGGCGCCCCAGGCTTGGGGCTCCCAAGGCCTAAGGCCTGGGGATTCCCATGCCTGTGGCACCCTAAGCCTAAGGGCTGTGGCGCGCCAGGCCTGGGGCTCCCTAAGCCTAAAGGCTGGGGCGCCCACCTGGGGCTCCCTTATCCTAAGTGCGGGGCGCCCAGGCCTGGAGCTCCCTAAGCCTAAAGGCTGGGGTGCCCCAGGTCTTGGGCTCCCTAAGTCTAAGGGCTGGGGAACCCCAAGACTTGGCTCCCGAAGCCTAAGGGCTGAGGCGCCCCAGGCTGGGGCTCCCAAAGACTAAGGACTGGGGCACCCAGGCCTGGGTCTCCCACAGCCTAAGGGCTGTGGCGCCCCAGGCCTGGGGCTCCCTAAGCCTAAAGGCTGGGGCGACCCAAGCCAGGGGCTCCCTAAGCCGACGAGTTGGGGCGCCCCAGACCTGGGGCTTCCTAAGCCTAAGGACTGGGGCTCAACAAGCCTGGGGCTCCCAAAACCAAAGGGTTGGGGCGCCCCAGGCCTAGGGTTCCAAATCCTAAGGCCTGGGGCTCGCTAAGCCTAAGGGCTGGGGCGCCCCAGGCCTGGGGCTCCCAAAGTCTAAGGGCTGGGGCACCCCAGGCCTGGGGCTCCCAAATGCTAAGGGCTAGGGTGCCCCAGGCCTTATGTCCCAAAGCTTAAGGGATGGGGTGACCCAGGCCTAGGGTTCCCAAAGCCTAAGGCCTGGCGCTCGCTAAGCCTAAGGGCTGGTGCGCCCAAGGGCTGGGGCTCCCAAATCCAAAGGACTAGGGCGACACAGGCCAGGTCCTCCCTTATCCTAAGGGTTTGGGCGCCCCAGGCCTGGGGCTCCCAAAACCTAAGGGAAATGGGCCCCCAGACCTGCGTCTCCGAAAGCCTTAAGGCTCGGCCCCACCAGGCCTGAGGCTCAAAATCCTAAGGGCTGGGGCGCCACGGGCCTGGGGCTCCCTAAGCCTAAGGGCTGGGAAACCCCGGGCCTGGGACTCCCTAAGCCTAAGGGCTGGGGCGCCCCAGCCTGGGGCTACCAAAGCTTAAGTGCCGGGGCGCCCCGAGCCTGGGACTCCCTAAGACTAAGGCCTGGGGCGCCCCAGCCTGGGGCTCCCAAAGCCTACGGGCAGGGGTGCCCCAGGACTGGGGTTCCAAAGCCTAAGGGCTGGGGCGCCCCAGGCCTGGGCCTCCCTAAGACTAAGGGCTGTGGCGCCCCAGGACTGGGGCTCCCAAAACCGAAGGGAAAGGGGCGCCCCAGACCTGAGGCTCAAAAAGCCTAAGGGCTCGGGTGCCCCAGGCACGGGGCTCCCAAATCCTAAGGGCTTGAGCGCCCCAGGCTTAGGGCTCCCAATGCCTGTGGACTGGGAAGCCCCTGGCCTAGGGCTCCATAAGCCTAAGGGTTGGGGCGCCCCAGGCCTGGGGCTCCCAAGCCGAAGGGCTAGGGTTCCCCTGGCCTGGGGCTCCCTAAGCCTAAAGGCTGGGGCTCCCCGGGTCTGGAGCTCGCTAAGCCTAAGGGCTGGGTCGCCCCAGGCCTAGGCTTCCCAAGCCTAAGGGCTGGGGCGCCCCAGGCCTGGGGCTCCCTAAGCCTAAGAGTTGGGGCACCCCCGGCCTGAGTCTCGCTAAGCCAAAGTGATGGGGCGCCCCAGGCCTGGGGCTCCCAAAGCCGAAGGGCAGGGATGACCCAGGCCTGGGGCTCCCAAAAGCCTAAGGGTTGGGGCGTCCCCGGCCTGGGCCTCCCTAAGCCTAAGGGCTGGGTCTCCCCAGGCCTGGGGTTCCCTTAGCCTAAGGGCTGGGGTGCCCCCGGCTTGGAGCTCCCTAAGCCTAAGGGCTGGGGTGCTCCAGGCCGGGGGCTCCCTAAGCCTAAGGGCTGGGGCGTCCCAGGCCGAGGGCTCCCTAAGGCTAAGGGCTGGGGCGCCCCAAGCAGGGGCTCCCTAGCCTATGGGCTGGGGCGCCACAGGCCTGGGGTTCTCTAAGACTAAGGGCTGGGGCACCCCAGGCCTTGTGCTCCCTAAGCCTACGGGCTGGGGCTCCCCAGGCCTGGGGCTCCCTAAGTCTAAGGGCTGAGGCGCCCCAGGCCTGGGGTTCCAAAGCCTAAGGGCTGGGCCAACCCAGGCCTTGGGCTCCCTAAGCCTAAGGGCTGGGGCTCCCCATGCCTTCGGCTCCCTAAGCCTAAGGGCTGGGGCGCCCCAAGCCTGGTGTTCCAAAGCCTAAGTGCTGGGGCGCCCCAGACCTGGGGTCCCAAACCTAAGTGCTGGGGCGACACAGGCCAGGTCCCCCCTAAGCTTAAGGGCTGGGGCGCCCAAGGCCTAGGGCTCCCAAATCCTAAGGGAAAGCGGCCCCCAGACCTGTGGCTCCCTAAGCCTAAGGGCTGGGGCGCCCCAGGCTTGGGGCTCCAAATGCCTAAGTGCTGGGGCGCTCAAGGCCTGGGAATACCAAAGACTAAGGGTTGAGGCGCTCCAGGCGTGGGGCTGCCAAAGCCTAAGGGCTGGGATGTCCCAGGCATGGGGCTCCCTAAGCCTAAGGGCAGGGGCGCCCCAGGCCTGGGTCTCCCTAAGCCTAAGGGCGGGGGCACCCCAGGCCTGGGGCTCCCAAACCTAAGGGCTGGTGCGCCGCAGGCCTGGGGCTCCCAAACCTAAGGGCTTGGGCGCCCCAGGCCTGGGGCTCCCAAAGCATAAGGGCTGGGGTGCCCCAGGCCTGGGGCTACCAAAACCTAAGGGCTGGAGCCCCCCAGGCCTTGGTGTCCCAAACCTAAGGGCTGGGGAGCCCCATTTGGGGCGCCCTAAGCTTAAGGGCTGGGACGCCCCAGGGTTGGGGCCCCCTAAGCCTAAGGGCTTATGCGTCCCAGGCCTGGGTCTCCCTAAGCCTAAGCGCTGGGGCTCCCCAGGCCTGGGGCTCCCTAACTTTAAGGGTTGGAGCACCCCAGCCTGGGGATCCCTAAGCAGAAGCGCTGGGGCGCCTCATGCGTGGGGCTCCCTAAGCCTACGGGCTGGGGTACCCCAGGCCTGGGGCACCCTAAGCCTAAGGGCTGGGGCGTCCCAGGCCAGGTGCTCCCTTAGCTTAAGGGCTGGGGCGCCACAGGCCTGGGGCTCCATAAGCCTAAGGGCTGTGGTGCCCCAGGCCAGGGGCTCCCTAAGCCTAAGGGCTGGGGCACCCCAGGCGTGGGGCTCCCTAAGCCTAAGAGCTGGGGCGCGCCAGGCCTGGGGCTCCCAAAGCCTAAGGGCTTGAGCGCCCCAGGCCTTGGGCTCCCAAAACATAAGGGCTGGGGCGCCCCAGGACTGGGGCTACCAAAACCTAAGGGCTGGGGCGCCCCACGCCTTGGTCTCCCAAACCTAAGGGCTGGGAAGCCCCAGGCTTGGGGCGCCCTAAGCTTAAGGGCTGGGACGCCCCAGGGTTGGGACCCCCTAAGCCTAAGGGCTGATGCGTCCCAGGCCTGGGTCTCCCAAAGCCTAAGGGCTGGGGCTCCCCAGGCATGGGGCTCCCTAACTTTAAGTGTTGGAGCACCCCAGCCTGGGGCTACCAAAGCCTAAGGCCTGGGGTGCCCCTGGTCTGGGCTCCCAAAGCTTAAGGCCTGGGGTGCCACAGACCTGGGGCTCCGTAAGCCTGAGGGCTGGGTTGCCCCTGACCTGGGGCTCCCAAAGCCTAAGGGCTGGGGCGCCTCATACCTGGGACTCCCAAAGCCTAAGGGCTGGGCCGCCACAGGGCTGGGTTCCCAAAGCCTAAGGGCTGGGGCGCCCTAGGCCTGGGGCTCCCAAAGCCTATGGGCTGGGGCACCCCAGGCCTGGGGCTCCCTAATCCTAAGGGCTGGGGAGTCCAAGGCCTAGGGCTCCCTAAGCCTAAAGGCTGAGGCGCCCACCTGGAGCTCCCTTATCCTAAGTGCTGGGGTGCCCAAGCCTGGGGCTCCCAAAGACTAAGGACTGGGGCGACCCAGGCCTAGGGTTCCCAAAGCCTAAAGCCTGGGGCTCGCTAAGCCTAAGGGCCGGGGCGCCCCAGCCTGGGGCTACCAAAGCCTACGGGCTGGGGCGCCCCAGGCCTGGGGTTCCAAAGCCTAAGGGCTGGGGCACCCCAGGCCTTATGTCCCAAAGCTTAAGGGATGAGGCGACCCAGGCCTGGGCCTCCCTAAGACTAAGGGCTGTGGTGACCCAGGACTGGGGCTCCCTAAGACTAAATTCTGGGGCGCTCCAGGCCTGGGCTCCCTAAGCCTAAGTGTTGGGGCGCCCCCGTCCTGGGGCTCCCAAAGCCTAAGAGCTGCGGCGCCCCAGGCACGGGGCTCCCAAAGCCGAAGGGCAGGGGCGCCCCAGGCCTAGGGTTCCCAAAGCCTAAGGCCTGAGGCTCGCTAAGCCTAAGGGCTGGGGCGCCCCAGGCATGGGGCTCCCAAAGCCTAAGGGAAAGGGGCCCCCAGACCTGCGGCTCCCAAAGCCTAAGGGCTCTTGCGCCCCAGGCCTGAGGCCCCCAAATCCTAAGGGCTGGGGCGCCCCGGGCCAGGGGCTCCCTAAGCCTAAGAGCTGGGGCACCTCGGGCCTGGGGCTCCCAAAGCCTAAGGGCAGGGGTGCCACGGGCTTGGGGCACCCTAAGTCTAAGGCTGGGGCACCGCGGGCCTGGGGCTCCCAAAGCCTAAGGGCCAGGATTCCCCGGGCCTGGGACTCCCTAAGCCTAAGGGCTGGGGCGCCCCAACCTTGGGCTACAAAAGCCTACGGGCTGGGGCGCCCCAGGACTGGAGTTCCAAAGCCTAAGGGCTGGGGCGACCCAGGCCTGGGCCTCCTTAAGACTAAGGGCTGTGGCGCCCCAGGACTTGGGCTCCCAAAACCGAAGGGAAAGAGGCATCCCAGACCTGGGGCTCAAAAAGCCTAAGGGCTCAGGCGCCCGAGGCCTGGGGCTCCCAAATCCTAAGGGCCTGAGCGCCCCAGGCCTAGGCCTCCCAATGCCTAAGGGCTGGGGAGCCCCTGGCCTAGGGCTCCATAAACCTAAGGGCTGGGGCGCCCCAGGCTGGGGCTCCCAAAGTCTAAGGGCTGGGGTTCCCCAGGCCTGGGGCTCCCTAAGCCTAAAGGCTGGGGCTCCCCTGGCCTGGAGTTCGCTAAGTCTAAGGGCTGGGTCGCTCCAGGCCTAGGGTTCCCAAGCCTAAGGGCTGGGGCCCCCAGGCCTTGGGCTCCCTAAGCCTAAGGGTTGGGGCGCCCCAGGCCTGGGTCTCGCTAATCCAAAGGGATCGGGCGCCCCAGGCCAGGGGCTCCCAAAGCCTAAGGGCTTGAGCGCCCAGGCCTGTGGCTCCCTAAGCCTAAGCGTTGGGCGCCCCAGGCATGGGGCTACCAAAGCCTAAGGGCAGGGGCGCCCCTGGCCTCGGGCTCCCAAAGCCTAAGGCCTGGGGCGCCACAGACCTGGGGCTCCGTAAGCCTAAGGGCTGGGTTGCCCCAGACCTGAGGCTCCCAAAGCCTAAGGGCTGGGGCGCCTCAGACCTGGGACTCCCTAAGCCAAAGGGCTGGGCCGCCCCAGGGCTGGGTTCCCAAAGCCTAAGTGCTGGGGCGCCCTAGGCCTGGGGCTCCCAAAGCCTAAGGGCTGGGGCACCCCAGGCCTGGGGCTCCCTAATCCTAAGGGCTGGGGAATCCAAGGCCTAGGGCTCCCTAAGCCTAAAGGCTGGGGCGCCCACCTGGGGCTCCCTTATCCTAAGTGCTGGGGCGCCCAGGCCTGGGGCTCCCTAAGCCTAAGAGCTGGGGCGCCCCAGGCCTGGGACTCCCAAAGCCTATGGCCTGGGGTGCCCCAGGCCTTGGGCTCCCTAAGTCTAAGGGCTGGGGCACCCCTAGATTTGGCTCCCGAAGCCTAAGGGCTGGGGCGCCCCAGGCCTGGGGCTCCCACTGCCTAAGGGCTGTGGCGCCCCAGGCCTGGGGCTCCCTAAGCCTAAAGGCTGGGTCGACCCAAGCCAGGGGGCCCCTAAGCCTATGAGTTGGGGCGCCCCGGGCCTGGGGCTTCCTAATCCTAAGGGCTGGGGTTCCCCAGGCCTGGGGCTCCCTAAGCCTAAAGGCTGGGGCTACCCAGGCCTGGAGCTCGCTAAGCCTTAGGGCTGGGTCGCCCCAGGCCTAGGGTTCCCAAGCCTAAGGCCTGGGGCGCCCCAGGCTTGGGGCTCCCTAAGCCTAAGGGTTGGGGCGCCCCAGGCCTGAGTCTCGCTAAGCCAAAGGGATGGGGCGCCCCAGGCCTGGGACTCCCAAAGCCGAAGGGCTTGGATGCCCCATGCCTGGGGCTCCCAAAGCCTAAGGGATGGGGCGTCCCCGGCCTGGGCCTCCCTAAGCCTAAGGGCTGGGTCTCCCCAGGCCTGGGGTTCCCTTAGCCTAAGGGCTGGGGTGCCCCCGGCTTGGGGCTCCCTAAGCCTAAGGGCTGAGGCGCCACAGGCCTGTGGTTCCAAAGCCTAAGGGCTGGGGCAACCCAGGCCTTGGGCTCCCTAAGCTTAAGGGCTGGGGCTCCCCATGCCTTCGGCTCCCTAAGCCTAAGGGCTGGGGCGCCCCAAGCCAGGTGTTCCAAAGCCTAAGTGCTGGGGCGCCCCAGGCCTGGGGTCCCAAACCTAAGTGCTGAGGCGACACAGGCCATGTTCTCCCTAAGCCTAAGGGCTGGCGCCCCAGGCCTAGGGCTCCCAAAACCTAAGGGAAAGCGGCCCCCACACCTGCGGCTCCCCAAGCCTAAGGGCTGGGGCAACCCAGGCCTAGGGCTCCCTAAGCCTAAGGGCTGGGGCTCCCCATGCCTTCGGCTCCCTAAGCCTAAGGGCTGGGGCGCCCCAAGCCTGGTGTTCCAAAGCCTAAGTGCTGGGGCGCCCCAGGCCTGGGGTCCCAAACCTAAGTGCTGGGGCGACACAGGCCATGTTCTCCCTAAGCCTAAGGGCTGGCGCCCCAGGCCTAGGGCTCCCAAAACCTAAGGGAAAGCGGCCCCCAGACCTGCGGCTCCCTAAGCCTAAGGGCTGGGGCGCCCCTGGCCTGGGGCTCCCTAATCCTAAGGGCTGGGGAGTCCAAGGCCTAGGGCTCCCTAAGCCTAACGGCTGGGGCGCCCACCTGGTACTCCCTTATCCTAAGTGCTGGGGCGCCCTGGCCTGGGGCTCCCTAAGCCTATGGGCTGGGGCTCCCCAGGCCTAGGACTCCCAAAGCCTATGGCCTGGGGCGCCCCAGGCCTTGGGCTCCCTAAGTCTAAGGGCTGGGGCACCCCAAGATTTGGCTTCCGAAGCCTAAGGGCTGGGGCGCCCCAGGCCTGGGGCTCCCAAAGACTAAGGACTGGGGCTCCCCAGGCCTGGGTCCCCCACAGCCTAAGGGCTGTGGCGCCCCAGGCCTGGGGCTCCCTAAGCCTAAAGGCTGGGGCGCCCACCTGGGGCTCCCTTATCCGAAGTGCTGGGGCGCCCTAGGCCTTGGGCTCCCTAAGTCTAAGGGCTGGGGCACCCCAAGGCTTGGCTCCCGAAGCCTAAGGGCTGGAGCGCCCCAGCACTGGGGCTCCCAAAGACTAAGGACTGTGGCTCCCCAGGCCTGGGTCTCCAACAGCCTAAGGGCTGTGGCGCCCCAGGCCTGGGGCTCCCTAAGACTAAAGGCTGGGGCGACCCAAGCCAGGGGGTCCCTAAGCCTACGTGTTGGGGAGCCCCGGGCCTGGGGCTTCCTAAGCCTAAGGACTGGGGAGCAACAAGCCAGGGGCTCCCAAAGCAAAAGGCCTGGGGCCTGGGGCTCGCTAAGCCTAAGGTCTGGGGGGCCCCAGGCCTGGGGCTCCCAGATCCTAAGGGCTGGGGCGCCAAAGGCCTGGAGCTACCAAAGGCTAAGGGCTGGGGCACCACGGGCTGGGACGCCCTAAGCCTAAGGGCTGGGGCGCAACAGCCTGGGGCTACCAAAGCCTACGGGCTGGGGCGCCCCAGGCCTTATGTCCCAAAGCTTAAGGGATGGGGCGACCCAGGCCTAGGGTTCCCAAAGCCTAAGGCCTGGGGCTCGCTAAGCCTAAGGGCTGGGGCGCCCGAGGCCTGTGGCTCCCTAAGCCTAAGGGCTGGGGCGCCCCAGGCACGAGGCTGCCAAAGCCTAAGGGCTGAGGCGCCCCAGGCCTAGGGTTCCCAAAGCCTAAGGTCTGTGGCTCGCTAAGCCTAAGGGCTAGGGCGCCCCACCTTGGCGCTTCCAAAGCCTACGGGCTGGGGCGCCCCAGGACTGGGTTTCCAAAGCCTAAGTGCTGGGGCACCCCAGGCCTTATGTCCCAAAGCTTAAGAGATGGGGCGACCCAGGCCTGGGCCTCCCTAAGACTAAGGGCTGTGGCGCCCCAGGACTGTGGTTCCCTAAGACTAAAATCTGGGGCGCTCCAGGCCTGGGCTCCCTAAGCCTAAGTGTTGAGGCGCCCCGGGCCTGGGGCTCCCAAAGCCTAAGAGCAGCGGCTCCCCAGGCACGGGGCTCCCAAAGCCTAAGGGCTGGGGCGCCCCAGGCCTAGGGTTCCCAAAGCCTAAGGCCTGGGGCTCGCTAAGCCTAAGGGCTGGGGCACCCCAGGAATGGGGCTCCCAAACCTAAGGGCTGGGGCGCCCCAGGCCTGGGGTCCCAGGCATAAGGCCTGGGGCGACACAGGCCAGGTCCTCCCTTATCCTAAGGGTAGGGGTGCCCCAGGCCTGGGGCCCCCAAAACCTAAGGGAAAGGGGCCCCCAGACATGCGGCTCCCAAAGCCTAAGGGCTCTGGCGCCCCAGGCCTGAGGCTCCCAAATCCTAAGGGCTGGGGCACCCCGGGCCTGGGGCTCCCTAAGCCTAAGAGCAGGGGCACCCCGGGCCTGGGGCTCCCAAAACTTAAGGGCTGGGGTGCCACGGGCTTGGGGCATCCTAAGGCTAAGGCTGGGGCACCCGGGCCTGGGGCTCCCAAAGCCTAAGGGCCGGGACGCCCCGGGCCTGGGACTCCCTAAGCCTAAGGGCTGGGGCGCCCTAGCTTTGGTCTACAAAAGCCTACGGGCTGGGGCGCCCCAGGACTGGGGTTCCAAAGCCTAAGGGTTGGGGCGCCCCAGGCCTGGGCCTCCCTAAGACTAAGGGCTGTGGCGCCCCAGGACTTGGGCTCCCAAAACCGAAGGGAAAGGTGCGCCCCAGACCTGGGGCTCAAAAAGCCTAAGGGCTCGGGCGCCCGAGGCCTGGCGCTCCCAAATCCTAAGGGCCTGAGCGCCCCAGGCCTAGGGCTCCCAATGCCTAAGGGCTGGGGAGCCCCTGGCCAAGGGCTCCATAAGCACAAGGGCTGGGGAGGCCCAGGCCTAGGGCTCCCAATGTCTAAGGACTGGGGTTCCCCAGGTGTTGGGCTCCCTAAGCCTAAAGGCTGGGGCTCCCCAGGCATGGAGTTCGCTAAGCCTAAGGGCTGGGTCGCTCCAGGCCTAGGGTTCCCAAGCCTAAGGGCTGGGGCGCCCCAGGCCTGGGGCTCCCTAAGCCTAAGGGTTGGGGAGCCCCAGGCCTGGGTCTCGCTAATCCAAAGGGATGGGGCGCCCCAGGCCTGGGGCTCCCAAAGCCTAAGGGCTTGAGTGCCCCAGGCCTGTGGCTCCCTAACCCTAAGCGCTGGGGCGCCCCAGGCATGGGGCTACCAAAGCCTAAGGGCTGGGGCGCCCCTGGCCTGGGGCTCCCAAAGCCTAAGGCCTGGGGCACCCCAGGCCTTGTGCTCCCTAAGTCTAAGGGCTGGGCCACCCCAAGACTTGGCTCCCGAAGCCTAAGGGCTGGGGCGCCCCAGGCCTGGGGCTCCCAAAGACAAAGGCCTGGGGCTGCCCAGGCCTGTGTCTCCCACAGCCTAAGGGCTGTGGCGCCCCAGGCCTGGGGCTCCCTAAGCCTAAAGGCTGGGGAGACCCAAGCCAGGGTTTCCCTAAGCCTACGTGTCGGGGCGCCCTGGGCCTTGGGCTTCCTAAGCCTAAGGACTGGGGCGCAACAAGCCTGGGGCTCCCAAAGCCAAAGGGCTGGGGCTCCCCAGGCACGGGGCTCCCAAAGCCTAAGGGCTGGGGCGCCCCAGGCCTAGGGTTCCCAAAGCCTAAGGCCTGGGGCTCGCTAAGCCTAAGGGCTAGGGCGCCCCAGGCCTAGGGCTCCCAAGCCTAAGGGCTGGGGCGCCCCAGGCCTGGAGCTCCCAAATCCTAAGGGCTGGGGCGCCCCAGGCCTGGAGCTACCAAAGCCGAAGGGCTGGGGCGCCACGGGCCTGGGACTCCCTAAGCCTAAGGGCTGGGGCGCCCCAGCCTGGGGCTACCAAAGCCTACGGACTGGCGAGCCCCAGGACTGGGGTTCCAAAGCCTAAGGGCTGGGGCACCCCAGGCCTTATGTCCCAAAGCTTAAGGGATGGGGCGACCAAGGCCTGAGCCTCCCTAAGACTAAGGGCTGTGGCGCCCCAGGACTGGGGCTCCCTAAGACTAAAGTCTGGGGCGCTCCAGGCCTGGGCTCCCTAAGCCTAAGTGTTGGGGCGCCCCGGGCCTGGGGCTTCCTAAGCCTAAGGACTGGGGCGCCACAAGCCTGGGGCTCCCAAAACCTAAGAGCTGCGGCGCCCCAGGCACGGGGCTCCCAAAGCCTAAGGGCTGGGGCGCCCCAGGCCTAGGGTTCCCAAAGCCTAAGGCCTGGGGCTTGCTAAGCCTAAGCGCTGGGGCGCCTCAGGCATGGGGCTCCCAGCCTAACGGCTGGGGCGCCACAGGCCTGGGGCTCCCAAAACCTAATGCCTGGGGCGGCCGAGGCCTGGGGCTCCCAGAGCCTAAGGTCTGGGGTAACCCAGGCCAGGGGTTCCCTAAGCCTAAGGGCTGTGGCCCCCAGGCCTGGGAGTCCCTAAGCCTTAGGGCTGGGGCGCCCAGGCCTGGGGCTCCCTAAGCCTAAGGGCTGGGGCGCCCCAGGCCTGGGGCTCCCTAAGCCTAAGGGCTGGGGCGCCCCTGGCCAGGTGCTCCCGAAGCCTAAAGGCTGTGGTGCCCCAGGACTGGGGTCCCAAATCCTAAGGGCTGGGGCACTCCAGGCCTGGGGCTCCCAAAGCCTAAGGGCTGGGGCGCTCCAGGCCTGGCGCTCTCAAAGCTTAAAGGCTGAGGCGCCACAGGCCTGGGGCTCCCAAAGCCTAAGGGCTGGGGCGCGCCAGACCTGGCGCTCTCAAAGCTTAAAGGCTGAGGCGCCACAGGCCTGGGGCTCCCTAAGCCTAAGGGCTGGGTTGCCCCAGAACTGGGGCTCCCAAAGCCTAAGGGCTGGGGCCCCCCAGACCTGGGACTCCGAAAGCCTTAGGGCTGGGCCGCCCCAGGCCTGGGTACCCAAAGCCTAAGGGCTGGAGCACCCTAGGCCCGGGGCTCCCAAAGCCTCGGGGCTAGGGCACCCCAGGCTTGGGGCTCCCTAATCCTAAGGGCTGGGGAGTCCAAGGCCTAGGGCTCCCTAAGCCTAAAGGCTGGGGCGCCCACCTGGGGCTCCCTTATCCTAAGTGCTGGTGCGCCCAGGCCTGGGGCTCCCTAAGCATAAGGGCTGGGGCGCCCCAGGCCCTGGCTCCCTAAGCCTAAGGGCTGGGGCGTCCCAGGCCTGGGGCTCCCAAAGACTAAGGTCTGGGGCTCCCCAGGCCTGGGTCTCCCACAGCCTAAGGGCTTTGGCGCCCCAGGCTTGGGGCTCCCTAAGCCTAAAGGCTGGGGCGCCCCAATCCTGGGGCTTCCTAAGCCTAAGTGTTGGGGCGCCCGGGCGTGGGGCGTCCTAAGCCTAAGGACTGGGGCGCAACAAGCCTGGGGCTCCCAAAGCCAAAGGGCTGGAGGGCCGCAGGCACGGGGCTCCCAAAGCCTAAGGGTTGGGGCGCCCCAGGCCTGGGGCTCCCAAAGCCTAAGGGCTGGGGCTGCCCGGGCCTGGGACGCCCTAAGCCTAAGGGCTGGGGCGCCCCAGCCTGGGGCTACCAAAGCCTACGGGCTGGGGCGCCCCAGGACTGGGGTTCCAAAGCCTAAGGGATGGGGCGACCCAGGCCTGGGCCTCCCTAAGACTAAGGACTGTGGCGCCCCAGGACTGGGGCTCCCTAAGACTAAAGTCTGGGGCGCTCCAGGCCTGGGCTCCCTAAGCCTAAGGGCTGGGGCTCCACAGGCCCAGGGGCTCCCAAATCCCAAGGGCTGGGAAGCCCTGGGCCTGGGGCTCCCTAAGTTTAAATGTTGGGGTGCCCCGGGCCTGGGGCTTCCTAAACCTAAGGACTGTGGCGCCAAAAGCCTGGGGCTCCCAAAGGCTAAGAGCTGCGGCGCCCCAGGCACGGGGCTCCCAAAGCCTAAGGGCTGGGGTGCCCCAGGCCTAGGGTTCCCAAAGCCTAAGGCCAGGGGCTCGCTAAGCCTAAGGGCTGGGGCACCCCAGGCCTGGGGAGCCCTAAGCTTAAGGGCTGGGTCGCCCCATGCCTGGGGCCCCCTAAGCCTAAGGGCTAATGCGTCCCAGGTCTGGGTCTCCCTAAGCCTAAGGGCTGGGGCGCCCCAGACCTGAGGTTTCGAAGGCTAAGTGCTGGGGCGTCCCAGGCCTGGGGCTCCCTAAGCCTAAGGGCTGGGGCTCCCCAGGCCAGGTGCTCCCTTAGCTTAAGGGCTGGGGCGCCCCAGGCCGGGGGCTCCATAAGCCTACGGGCTGTGGTGCCCCAGGCCAGGGGCTCCTTAAGCCTAAGGGCTTGGGCGCCCCAGGCGTGGGGCTCCCTAAGCCTAAGGGCTGGGGCGCCCAAGGCCTGGTGCTCCCAAAGCCTAAGGGCTGGAGCGCCCCAGGCCTGTGGCCCCCTAAGCCTAAGCGCTGGGGCGTCCCAGGCATGGGGCTACCAAAGACTAAGGCTGGCGTGCCCCTGGCCTGGGGCTCCCAAAGCCTAAGGCCTGGGTCCCCACAGACCTGGGGCTCCCAAAGCCTAAGGGTTGGGGCACCCCAGGCCTGGGGCTCCAGAATCCTAAGGGCTGGGGCGCAACAGACCAGAGTCTTCCAAAAACTAAGGTATGCGGCGTCCCAGGCCTGGAGCTCCCTAAGACTAAGGGCTGAGCGCCACAGGCTTGGGGCTCCCTAAGCCTAAGGGCTGGGGCGCCCCAGGCTTGGGGCTCCCAAAACCTAAGGCCAGGGGCGCCCCAGGCTTGGGTCTCCCTAAGCCTAAAAGCTGGGGTGACCCAGGCCTAGGGCTCCCAAAGCCTAAGGGTTTGGGAGCCCCGAGCCTGGGGCTCCCTAAGCCTAACGGCTGGGGCAGCCCTGGCCTGGGGCTCCAAAACCTAAGGGCTGGGGAGCCCCGGGCCTGGGGCTCCCTTCGCCTAAGGGATGGGGCGTCCCGGGCCTGGGGCTTCCTAAGCCTAAGGCCTAGTGCGCTCCAAGCCTGGGGCTTCCCAACCTCAGGGTTGGGGAGTCCCAAGCCTGGGGCTCCCTAATCCGAAGGGCTGGGGCGCCCCAGTCAGGGGCTCCTTAGCCTAACGGCTGTGAAGCCCCAGGCCTGAGGCTTCCAAGACCTAATGGCTGGGGCGCCACTGGCCTGGAGCTCCCAAAGCCTAAGTTCTGGGGCCCCCCGGCCTGGGAGTCCCTAAGCCTAAGTGCTGGGGTCCCCTGGCCAGGTGCTCCCTAAGCCTAAGGGCTGTGGCGCCCCAGGACTAGGGTCCCAAATCCTAAGGGCTGGGGCGCCCCAGGCCTGGCGCTCTCAAAGCCTAAAGGCTGGGGCGCCACAGGCCTGGGGCTCCCTAAGACTAAGGGCTGGGTCTCCCCAGGCCAGGTGCTCCCTTAGCTTAAGGGCTGGGGCACCCCAGGCCTGGGGCTCCATAAGCCTAAAGGTTGTGGTGCCCCAGGCCAGGGGCTCCCTAAGCCTAAGGGCTGGGGCGCCCCAGGCGTGGGGCTCCCTAATCCTAAGAGCTGGTGCGCCTCAGACCTGGGGCTCCGACAGCCTAAGGGCTGGAGCGCCCAGGCCTGTGGCCCCATAATCCTAAGCGCTGGGGCGCCCGAGGCATGGGGCTACCAAAGCCTAAGGCTGGCACGCCCCTGGCCTGGGGCTCCCAAAGCCTAAGGCCTGGGGCCCTACAGACCTGGGGCTCCCAAAGCCTAAGGGTTGGGGCGCCCCAGGCCTGGGGCTCCCAAATCCTAAGGGCTGGGGCGCAACATACCTGAGGCTTCCAAAGACTAAGGGCTGCGGCGTCCCAGGCCTAGAGCTCCCTAAGACTAAGGGCTGGGCGCCACAGGCCTGGGGCTCCCAAATCCTAAGGGCTGGGGCGCCCCAGGCCTGAGGCTCCCAAAGCCTAAGGGCTGGGGCGACCCAGGCCTGGGGCTCCCAAAACCTAAGGGCTGGGGCGCCCCAGGCCTGGGGCTCCCAAATCCAAAGGGCTGGGGCGACCCAGGCCAGGTCCTCCCTTATCCTAAGGGCTGGGGCGCCCCAGGCCTTCGCTCCCTAAGCCTAAGGGCTGGGGCACCCCAGGCCTGGGGCTCCCCAAGACTAAGGACTGGGGCTCCTCAGGCCTGGGGCTCCCAAAGCCTAAGGCCTGGGGCTCGCTAAGCCTAAGGGCTGGTGCGCCGCAGGCCTGGGGCTCCCAAATCCTAAGGGCTGGGGCGCCGCAGGCCTGAGGCTCCCAAAGCCTAAGGTCTGGGCCGCCCCAGGCCTGGGGCTCCTAAAGCCTAAGGGCTGGGGCGCCCCAGGCCTGGGGCTCCCAAATCCAAAAGGCTGGGGCGACACAGGCCAGGTCCTCCCTTATCCTAAGGGTTGCGGCGCCCCAGGACTGGGGCTCCCAAAACCAAAGGGAATGGGGCCTCCTGACCTGCGGCTCCCAAAGCCTAAGGGCTCGGGCGCCCCAGGCCTGAGGCTCAAAATCCTAAGGGCTGGGGAGCCCCGGGGCTGGGGCTGCCTGAGCCTAAGGGCTGGGGCACCCCGGGCCTGGGAATCCCTAAGCCTAAGGACTGGGGCGCCCAAGCATGGTGCTACCAAATCCTACAGGCCGGGGCGCCCGGGCCTGGGACTCCCTAAGCCTAAGGGCTGGGGCGCCCCAGCCTGGGGCTACAAAAGCCTACGGGCTGGGGTGCCCCAGGACTAGGGTTCCAAAGCCTAAGGCCTGGGGCGCCCCAGGCCTAGGCCTCCCTAAGACTAAGGGCTATGGCGCCCCAGGACTGGGGCTCCCAAAACAGAAGGGAAAGGGGCGCCCCAGACCTGGGGCTCAAAAAGCCTAAGGGTTCGGGCGCCCGAGCCCTGGGGCTCCCAAATCCTAAGGGCCTGAGCGCCCCAGGCCTAGGGCTCCCAATTCCTAAGGGCTGGGGAGCCCCTGGCCTAGGGCTCCATAAGCCTAAGGGCTGGGGCGCCCCAGGCCTGGGGCTCCCAAAGCCTAAAGGCTGGGGCTCCCCAGGCCTGGAGCTCGCTAAGCCTAAGGGCTGGGTCGCCCCAGGCATAGGGTTCCCAAGCCTAAGGGCTGGGGCGCCCCAGGCCTGGGGCTCCATAATCCTAAGGTCTGGGGCGCCCCAGGCCTGGGGCACCCAAAGCCTAATGGCTGGGTTTCCCCAGGCCTGGGGAACCCCAAACCTAAAGGATGGGGCTCCACTGGCCTGGAGATCGCTAATCCTAAGGGCTGGGCGCTCCAGGCCTGGGGCTCCATAAGCCTAAGGCTTGGGGCACCCCAGGCCTGGGTCTCGCTAAGCCGAAGGGATGGGGTGCCGCAGGCCTGGGGCTCCCAAAGCCTAAGGGCTGGGTCGCCGCAGGCCTGGGGCTCCCAAAGCCTAAGGGATGGGGTGGCCCCGGCTTGGGCCTCCCTAAGCCTAAGGGCTGGGTCTCCCCAGGCCTGGGGCTCCCTTAGCCTAAGGGTTGGGGTGCTCCCGGCTGGGGACTCCCTAAGCCTAAGGGCTGGGGCGTCCCAGGCCAGGGGCTCCCTAAGGCTAAGGGCTGGGGCGCCCAAAGTAGGGGCTCCCTATCCTATGGGCTGGGGCGACACAGGCCTGGGGTTCCCTAAGACTAAGGGCTGGGGCGCCCCAGGCCTTGGGCTCCCTAAGCCTAAGGGCTGGGGCTCCCCATGCCTTCGGCTCCCAAAGCCTAAGGGCTGGGTCGCCACAAGCCTGGTGTTCCAAAGCCTAAATGCTGGTGCGCCCCAGGCCTGGGGTCCCAAACCTAAGTGCTGGGGCGACACAGGCCAGGTCCTCCCTAAGCCTAAGGGCTGGGGCGCCCCAGGCCTGGGTCTCCCAAAACCTAAGGGAAAGGGGCCCCCAAAACTTCGGCTCCCTAAGCCTAAGAGCTGGGGCGCCCCTGGCCTGGGGCTCCCAAGGCCTAAGGGCTGGGGCACCCCATGCTTGACGCACCCTAAGCCTAAGGGCTGGGACACCCCAGGCGTGGGGCTCCAAAAGCTTAAGTTCCGGGGCGCTCCAGGCCTGGGACTCCCAAAGACTAAGGGCTGGGGCACTCCAGGACTGGGGCTGCCAAAGCCTAAGGGCTGGGGTGTCCCAGGCCTGGGGATCCCTAAGCCTAAGGGCTGGGGCGCCGCAGGCCTGGGGCTCCCAAGACTAAGGGCTGGGTCGCCCCAGGCATGGGGCTCCCAAAGCATAAGTGCTGGGGCGCCCCAGGCATGGGGCTACCAAAACCTAAGTGCTGGGGCGCCCCAGGCCTGGGGTTCCAAAGCCTAAGGGCTGGGGCAACCCAGGCCTAGGGCTCCCTAAGCCTAAGAGCTGGGGCTCCCAATGCCTTCGCCTCCCAAAGCCTAAGGGCTGGGGCGCCACAAGCCTGGTGTTCCAAAGCCTAAGGGCTGGGGTGCCCCAGGCCTGGGGCTCCCAAGAATAAGGGCTGGGGCGCCCCAGGCATGGGGCTACCCAAAACTATGGGCTGGGGAGCCCTAGGCCTGGGGCGCCCTAAGCTTAAGGGCTGGGACGCCCAGGCCTGGGGCCCCCTAAGACTAAGGGCTGATGCGTCCCAGGCCTGGGTCTCCCTAAGCCTAAGGGCTGGGGCGCCCCAGACCTGAGGTTTCGAAGACTAAGTGCTGGGGGGTCCCAGGCCTGGGGCTCCCTAAGCCTAAGAGCTGGGGCGCCTCAGGCGTGGGGCTCCCTAAGCCTAAGAGCAGGGGCGACCCAGGCCTGGGGCTACCTAAGCCTAAGGGCTGGGGCGTCCCAGGCCAGGTGCTCCCTTAGCTTAAAGGCTGGGACGCACCAGGCGTGGGGCTCCCTAAGACTAAGGGCTGGGGCGCCCCAGGCCTGGGGCTCACAAAGCCTAACAGCTGGAGCGCCCCAGGCCTGTGGCCCCCTAAGCCTAAACGCTGGGGCGCCCCAGCCATGGGGCTACCAAAGCCTAAGGCCTGGGGCCCCACAGACCTGGGCTCCCAAAGCCTAAGGGTTGGGGTGCACCAGGCCTGGGGCTCCCAATTCCTAAGGGCTGGCGCGAAACAGACCTGAGGCTTCCAAAGACTAAGGGCTGCGGCGTCCCAGGCCTGGGGCTCCCTAATCCTAAGGGCTGGGGCGCCCCAGGCCTGGGGCTCCAAAAGACTAAGGGCTGGGGCGCTCCAGGCCTGGGGCTGCCAAAGCCTAAGGGCTGGGGCGCTCCAGGCCTGGGGCTGCCAAAGCCTAAGGGCTGGGGTGTCCCATGCCTGGGGCTCCCTATGCCTAAGGGCTGGGGCGCCGCAGGCCTGGGGCTCCCAAGACTAAGGGCTGGGTCGCCCCAGGCATGGGGCTTCCAAAGCATAAGTGCTGGGGCGCCCCAGGCATGGGGCTACCAAAACCTAAGTGCTGGGGTGCCCCAGGCCTGGGGTTCCAAAGCCTAAGGGCTGGGGCAACCCAGGCCTAGGGCTCCCTAAGCCTAAGAGCTGGGGCTCCCCATGCCTTCGCCTCCCAAAGCCTAAGGGCTGGGGCGCCACAAGCCTGGTGTTCCAAAGCCTAAGGGCTGCGTTGCCCCAGGCCTGGGGCTCCCAAGAATAAGGGCTGGGGCACCCCAGGCATGGGGCTACCCAAAACTATGGGCTGGGGAGCCCTAGGCCTGGGGCGCCGTAAGCTTAAGGGCTGGGACGCCCAGGCCTGGGGCCCCCTAAGACTAAGGGCTGATGCGTCCCAGGCCTGGGTCTCCCTAAGCCTAAGGGCTGGGGCGCCCCAGACCTGAGGTTTCGAAGACTAAGTGCTGGGGTGTCCTAGGCCTGGGGCTCCCTAAGCCTAAGCGCTGGGGCGCCTCAGGCGTGGGGCTCCCTAAGCCTAAGGGCAGGGGCGCCCCAGGCCTGGGGCTATCTAAGCCTAAGGGCTGGGGCGTCCCAGGCCAGGTGCTCCCTTAGCTTAAAGGCTGGGACGCACCAGGCATGGGGCTCCCTAAGACTAACGGCTGGGGCGCCCCAGGCCAGGGGCTCCCAAAGCCTAACAGCTGAAGCGCCCCAGGCCTGTGGCCCCCTAAGCCTAAGGGCTGGGGCGCCCCAGGCATGGGGCTACCAAAGCCTAAGGCCTGGGGCCCCACAGACCTGGGCTCCCAAAGCCTAAGGGTTGGGGCGCCCCAGGCCTGGGGCTCCCAATTCCTAAGGGCTGGCGCGAAACAGACCTGAGGCTTCCAAAGACTAAGGGCTGCGGCGTCCCAGGCCTGGGGCTCCCTAATCCTAAGGCTGGGGCGCCCCAAGCCTGGGGCTCCATAAGCCTAAGGGGTGGGGCGCCCCAGGCCTGGGGCTCCCAAAGCCTAATGGCTGGGGTTCCCCAGGCCTGGGGCACCCCAAACCTAAAGGATGGGGCTCCACTGGCCTGGAGATCGCTAATCCTAAGGGCTGGGGCGCTCCAGGCCTGGGGCTCCATAAGCCTAAGGGTTGGGGCGCCCCAGGCCTGGGTCTCGCTAAGCCAAAGGGATGGGTTGCCGCAGGCCTGGGGCTCCCAAAGCCTAAGGGCTGGGTCGCCGCAGGCCTGGGACTCCCAAAGCATAAGGAATGGGGTGTCCCCGGCTTGGGCCTCCCTAAGCCTAAGGGCTGGGTCTCCCCAGGCCTGGGGCTCCCAATTCCTAAGGGCTGGAGCGAAACAGACCTGAGGCTTCCAAACACTAAGGGCTGCTGCGTCCCAGGCCTGGGGCTCCCTAATCCTAAGGGCTGGGCGCCACAGGCTTGGGGCTCCCTAAGCCTAAGGGCTGGGGCGCCCTAAGCCTGGGGCTCCCAAAACCTAAGGGCAGGGACGCCCCAGGCCTGGGGCTTCCTAAACCTAAGGGCTTGGGCGTCCCAGGCCAGGTGCTCCCTAAGCCTAAGTGCTGGTGAGCCCCAGGCCTGGGGCTCCCTAAGCCTAAGGGCTGTGGTGCTCCAGGCCTGGGGCTCCCTAAGCCTAAGGGCTGGGGCGCCCCAGGCGTGAGGCTCGCCAAACCTAAGGGCTGGGCCCCCAAGGCCTGGGGCTCCGTAAGTCTAAGGGCTGGGGCGCCCCAGGCTTGTGGCTCCCTCAGCCTAAGGGCTGGGTCGCCCCAGGCAGAAGCTAACAAAGCCTAAGGTCTGGGGTGCCCTAAGCGTAAGGGCTGGCGCGCCCCAGGCCTGGGGCCACCTAAGCCTAAGGGCTGGTACGCCCCAGGCCTGGGGCTCCCAAAGCCTAAGGGCTGGGGCGCCCCAAGCCTGTGGCTCCCTAAGCCTAAGGGCTGGGGCGTCCCAGTCATGGGGCTACCAACGACTAAGGGCTGTGGTGCCCCAGGCCTGGGTCTCCCTAAGCCTAAGGTCTGAGGCGCAACAGACCTGAGGCCTCCAAAGACTAAGGGCTGGGGTGTCCCAGGCCTGGGGCTCCCTAAGCCTAAGGACTGGGGCGCCACAGGCCTGGGGCTCCCTAAGCCTAAGGGCTGGGGAGTCCCACTCCTGGGGCACCCAAAACCTAAGGGCAGGGGCACCCCAGGCCTGCGACTCCCTAAGCCTAAGGCCTTGGGCGTCCCAGGCCAGGTGCTCCCTAAGCCTAAGTGCTGGGGCTTACCAGGCCTGGGGCTCCCTAACCCTAAGGGCTGTGGTGACCCTGGCCTGGTGCTCCCTAAGACTAAGGGCTGGGGCACCCCAGGCCTGGGACTCCCAAAGACTAAGGGCTGGGGCGCCCCAGGCCTGGGGCTGCCAAAGGCTAAGGGCTGGGGAGTCCGAGGCCTGGGGCTCACTAAGCCTAAGGGCTGGGGCGCCCCAGGCCCGGGGCTCCCAAACCTAAGGGCTGATGCGTCCCAGGCCTGGGTCTCCATAGCATAAAGGGTGGGGCGCCCCAGACCTGAGGCTTCCAAAGCCTAAGGGCTGGGGCGTCCCAAGCCTGGGGCTCCCAAAGGCTAAGGGCTAGGGATCCCCAGTCCTGGGGCTCCCAAAGCCTAAGGGCTGGGGCTCCCCAGGCCTGGGGCTCCCTAAACTTAAGGGTTGGAGAACTCCAGCCTGGCGCTCCCAAAACTAAAGGCTGGGGCGCCCCAGGCCTGGGGCTCCCAAAGCCTAAGGGCTGGGGTGCCCCGGGCCTGGGGCTCCCAAAACCTAAGGGCAGGGGCAACCCAGGCCTGGGACTCCCTAAGCCTAAGGGCTGGGGCGTCCCACGCCAGGTGCTCCCTAAGCATAAGTGCTGGGGCGCCACAGGCCTGGGGCTCCCTAACCCTAAGGGCTGTGGTGCTCCCTAAGCCTACGTGCTGGGGCGCCCCAGGCCTGGGGCTCCCTAACCCTAATGGCTGTGGTGCCCCAGGCCTGGGGCTCCCAAAGCCTAAGGGCTGGCAAACCCCAGACCTGGGACTCCCAAGACTAAGGGCTGGGTCGCCCCAGGCCTGGGGCTCCCAAACCTAAGGGTTGGGACGCCGCAGGCCTGGGGCTCCCAAGACTAAGGGCTGGGGCGCAACAGACCTGAGGCTTCCAAAGACTAAGGGCTGCGGCGTCCCAGACCTGGGGCTCCCTAAGCCTAAGGGCTGGGCGCCACAGGCTTGGGGCTCCCTAAGCCTAAGGGCTGGGGCGCCCCAGGCCTGGGGCTCCCAAAACCTAATGGCAGGGGCGCCCCAGTCCTGGGGCTCCCTAAGCCTAAGTGCTGGGGAGCCCCAGGCCTGGGGCTCCCTAAGTCTAAGGGCTGTGGTCTCCCAGGCCTGGGGCTCCCTAAGCCTAAGGGCTGGGGCGTCCCAGGCGTGAGGCTCCCTAAGCCTAAGGGCTGGGCGCCCCAGGTCTGGGGCTCCCTAAGCCAAAAGGCTGGGGCGCCCCAGGCTTGTGGCTCCCTAAGCCTAAGGGCTGGGGCGCCCCAGGCATGAAGCTAAAAAGCCTAAGGTCTGGGGCGCCACAGGCCTGGGGCTCCCAAAGACTAAGGGCTTGGGCATCCCAGGCCAGGTGCTCCCTAAGCCTAAGTGCTGGGGAGCCCCAGGCCTGGGGCTCCCTAAGCCTAAGGGCTGTGGTGCCCCTGGCCTGGGGAAACCTAAGCCTAAGGGCTGGGGCGGCCCAGGCATGAGGCTCCCTAAGCCTAAGGGCTGGAGCGCCCCAGGCTTGTGGCTCCCTAAGCCTAAGGGCTGGAGCGCGCCAGGCTTGTGGCTCCCTAAGCCTAAGGGCTGGGGCGCCCCAGGCATGAAGCTAACAAAGCCTAAGGTCTGGGCCCCACAGGCCTGGGGCTCCCAAAGCCTCAGGGCTGGGGTACCCCAGGCCTGGGGTGCCCTAAGCTTAAGGGTTGGGGCGCCCCAGGCCAGGGGCCACCTAAGCCCAAGGGCTGGTACGCCCAGGCCTGGGGCTCCCAAAGCTTAATGGCTGGGGCGCCCCAGGCCTGTGGCTCCATAAGCCTAAGGGCTGTGGCGCCCCAGTCATGGGGCTACCAAAGCCTAAGGGCTGTGGTGCCCCAGGCCTGGGGCTCCCAAAGTCTAAGGGCTGGGGCGCACCATTCCTGGGGCACCCAAAGCCTAAAGGCTGGGGCGCCCCAGGCCTGGGGCTCCCAAAGCCTAAGGGCTGGGGCGCCCCAGGCCTGGGGCTCCCTTAGCCTAAGGGCTCGGGCGCCCCATTCCTGGAGCCCCCTAAGCCTAAGGGCTGATGAGTCCCAGGCCTGGGTCTCCCTAAGCCTAAGGTCTGGGGCGCAAAAGACCTGAGGCTTCCAAAGACTAATGGCTGGGGTGTCCCAGGCCTGGGGCTCCCTAAGTCTAAGGGCTGGGGCTCCCTAAGCCTAAGAGCAGGGGCGCCGCGGGCCTGGGGCACCCTAGGCTTAAGGGCTGGGACGCCCCAGGCCTGGGGCCCCCTAAGCCTAAGGGCTGATGCGTCCCAGGCCTGGGTCTCCCTAAGCCTAAAGGCTGGGGCGCCCCACTCCTGAGGTTTCGAAGACTAAGTGCTGGGGCGTCCCAGGCCTGTGGCTCCCTAAGGCTAAGCTGTGGGGCGCTTCAGCTTGGGGCTCCCTAAGCCTAAGGGCAGGGGCGCCCCAGGCCTGGGGCTCCCTAAGCCTAAGGGCTGGGGCGTCCCAGGCCAGGTGCTCCCTTAGCTTAAGGGCTGGGACGCCCCAGGCGTGGGGCTCCCTAAAACTAAGGGCTGGGGCGCCCCAGGCCTGGGGCTCCCAAAGCCTAAGGGCTGGAGCGCCCCAGGCCTGTGGCCCCCTAAGCCTAAGCGCTGGGGCACCCCAGGCTTGGGGCTACCAAAGCCTAAGGCTGTGGCGCCCCTGGACTGGGGCTCCCAAAGCCTAAGTCCTGGGGCCACACAGACCTGGGTCTCCCAAAGCCTAAGGGTTGGGGCGCCCCAGGCCTGGGGTTCCCAAATCCTAAGGGCTGGGGCGCTACAGACCTGAGGCTTCCAAAGACTAAGGGCTGCGGCGTTCCAGGCCTGGGGCTCCCTAAGCCTAAGGACTGGGCGCCACAGGCTTGGGGCTCCCTAAGCTTAAGGGCTGGGGCGCCCCCGGCCTGGGGCTCCCAAAACCTAAGGGCAGGGGCGCCCCAGGCTTGGGGCTCCCTAAGCCTAAGGTCTTGAGCGTCCCAGGCCAGGTGCTCCCTCAGCCTAAATGCTGGTGAGCCCCAGGCGTGAGGCTCCCTAAGCCTAAGGGCTGGCGCCCCAGGTCTGGGGCTCCCTAAGCCAAAGGGCTGGGGCGCCCCAGGCTTGTGGCTCCCTAAGCCTAAGGGCTGGGCGCCCCAGGCATGAAGCTAAAAAGCCTAAGGTCTGGGTCGCCACAGGCCTGGGGCTCCCAAAGCCTAAGGGCTTGGGCGTCCCAGGCCAGGTGCTCCCTAAGCCTAAGTGCTGGGGAGCCCCAGGCCTGGGGCTCCCTAAGCCTAAGGGCTGTGGTGCCCCAGGCCTGGGGCAACCTAAGCCTAAGGGCTGGGGCGGCCCAGGCGTGAGGCTCCCTAAGCCTAAGGGCTGGAGCGCCCCAGGCTTGTGGCTCCCTAAGCCTAAGGGCTGGGGCGCACCATTCCTGGGGCTCCCAAAGCCTAAAGGCTGGGGCGCCCCAGGCCTGGGGCTCCCAAAGCCTAAGCGCTGGTGCACCCCAGGCTTGGGGCTACCAAAGCCTAAGGCTGTGGCGCCCCTGGACTGGGGCTCCCAAAGCCTAAGGCCTGGGGCCCCACAGACCTGGGGCTCCCAAAGCCTAAGGGTTGGGGCACCCCAGGCCTGGGGCTCCCAAATCCTAAGGGCTGGGGTGCAACAGACCTGAGGCTTCCAAAGACTAAGGGCTGCGGCATTCCAGGCCTGGGGCTCCCTAAGCCTAAGGACTGGGCGCCACAGGCTTGGGGCTCCCTAAGCCTAAGGGCTGGGGCGCCCCAGGCCTGGGGCTCCCAAAACCTAAGGGCAGGGGCGCCCCAGGCCTGGGGCTCCCTAAGCCTAAGGTCTTGGGCGTCCCAGGCCAGGTGCTCCCTAAGCTTAAATGCTGGTGAGCCCCAGGCCTGGGGCTCCCTAAGCCTACGGGCTGTGGTGCCCCAGGCCTGGGGCTCCCTAAGCCTAAGGGCTGGGGCGCCCCAGGCTTGTGGCTCCCTAAGCCTAAGAGCTGGGGTGCCCCAGGCATGAAGCTAACAAAGCCTAAGGTCTGGGGCGCCACAGGCCTGGGTCTCCCAAAGCCTCAGGGCTGGGGCACTCCAGGTCTGGGGTGCCCTAAGCTTAAGGGCTGGGGCGCACCATTCCTGCGTTCCCAAAGCCTAAGGGCTGGGGCGCCCCAGGCCTGTGGCGCCCTAAGCCTAAGGGCTGGGGCGCCCCACTCATGGGGCTACCAAAGCCTAAGGGCTGTGGTGCCCCAGGCCTGGGTCTCCCACAGCCTAAGGTCTGGGGCGCACCATTCCTGGGCCTCCCAAAGCCTAAAGGCTGGGCGCCCCAGGCCTGGGGCTCCCAAAGCCTAAGGGCTGGGGCGCCCCAGGCCTGGGGCTCCCTAAGCCTAAGGGCTCGGATCGCCCATTCCTGGGGCCCCCTAAGCCTAAGTGCTGATGAGTCCCAGGCCTGGGTCCCCCTAAGCCTAAGGTCTGGGGCGCAACAGACCTGAGGCTTCCAACGACTAAGAGCTGGGGTGTCCCAGGCCTGGGGCTCCCTAAGCCTAAGGGCTGGGGCACCACAGGCCTGGGGCTCCCAAAGCCTAAGGGCTGGGGCGCCCCAGGCCTGGGGCACCCAAAACCTAAGGGCAGGGGCACCCCAGGCCTGCGACTCCCTAAGCCTAAGGCCTTGGGCGTCCCAGGCCAGGTGCTCCCTAAGCCTAAGTGCTGGGGCTTCCCAGGCCTGGGGCTCCCTAACCCTAAGGGCTGTGGTGCCCCTGGCCTGGTGCTCCTTAAGCCTAAGGGCTTGGGCGCCCCAGGCCTGGGGCTCCCTAAGCCTAAGGGCTTGGGCGTCCCAGGCCAGGTGCTCCCTAAGCCTAAGGGTTGTGGTCTCCCAGGCCTGGGGCTCCCTAAGCCTAAGGGCTGTGGTCTCCCAGGCCTGGGGCTCCCTAAGCCTAAGGGCTGGGGCGCCCCAGGCGTGAGGCTCCCTAAGCCTAAGGCCTGGCGCCCCAGGTCTGGGGCTCCATAAGCCAAAGGGCTGGGGCGCCCCAGGCTTGTGGCTCCCTAAGCCTAAGGGCTGGGGCGCCCCAGGCATGAAGCTAAAAAGCCTAAGGTCTGGGGCGCCACAGGCCTGGGGCTCCCAAAGCCTAAGGGCTTGGGCGTCCCAGGCCAGGTGCTCCCTAAGCCTAAGTGCTGGGGAGCCCCAGGCCTGGGGCTCCCTAAGCCTAAGGGCTGTGGTGCCCCAGGCCTGTGGCAACCTAAGCCTAAGGGCTGGGGCGGCCCAGGCGTGAGGCTCCCTAAGCCTAAGGGCTGGAGCGCCCCAGGCTTGTGGCTCCCTAAGCCTAAGGGCTGGAGCGCCCCAGGCTTGTGGCTCCCTAAGCCTAAGGGCTGGGGCGCCCCAGGCATGAAGCTAACAAAGCCTAAGGTCTGGGCCCCACAGGCCTGGGGCTCCCAAAGCCTCAGCGTTGGGGCACCCCAGGCCTGGGGTGCCCTAAGCTTAAGGGTTGGTGCGCCCCAGGCCTGGGGCCACCTAAGCCTAAGGGCTGGTACGCCCAGGCCTGGGGCTCCCAAAGCTTAATGGCTGGGGCGCCCCAGGCCTGTGGCTCCATAAGCCTAAGGGCTGGGGCGCCCCAGTCATGGGGCTACCAAAGCCTAAGGGCTGTGGTACCCCAGGCCTGAGGCTCCCAAAGTCTAAGGGCTGGGGCGCACCATTCCTGGGGCTCCCAAAGCCTAAAGGCTGGGGCGCCCCAGGCCTGGGGCTCCCAAAGCCTAAGGGCTGGGGCGCCCCAGGCCTGGGGCTCCCTTAGCCTAAGGGCTCGGGCACCCCATTCCTGGAGCCCCCTAAGCCTAAGGGCTGATGAGTCCCAGGTCTGGGTCTCCCTAAGCCTAAGGTCTGGGGCGCAAAAGACCTGAGGCTTCCAAAGACTAATGGCTGGGGTGTCCCAGGCCTGGGGCTCCCTAAGACTAATGGCTGGGGCTCCCTAAGCCTAAGAGCAGTGGCGCCGCGGGCCTGGGGCACCCTAGGCTTAAGGGCTGGGACGCCCCAGGCCTGGGGCCCCCTAAGCCTAAGGGCTGATGCGTCCCAGGCCTGGGTCTCCCTAAGCCTAAAGGCTGGGGCGGCCCAGACCTGAGGTTACGAATACTAAGTGCTGGGGCGTCCCAGGCCTGGGGCTCCCTAAGACTAAGCGCTGGGGTGCCCCAGGCATGGGGCTACCAAAGCCTAAGGCTGGGGCGCCCCTTGCCTTGGGCTCCCAAAGCCTAAGGCCTGGGTCCCCACAGACCTGGGGCTCCCAAAGCATAAGTGCTGGGGCGCCCCAGGCATGGGGCTACCCAAACCTATGGGTTGGGGAGCCCCAGGCCTGGGGCGCCCTAAGCTTAAGGGCTGGGACGCCCCAGGCCTGGGGCCCCCTAAGCCTAAGGGCTGATGCGTCCCAGGCCTGGGTCTCCCTAAGCCTAAGGGCTGGGGCGCCCCAGACCTGAGGTTTCGAAGATAAGTGCTGGGGCGTCCCAGGCCTGTGGCTCCCTAAGGCTAAGCTCTGGGACGCCTCAGCGTGGGGCTCCCTAAGCCTAAGGGCAGGGGCGCCCCAGGCCTGGGGCTCCCTAAGCCTAAGGGCTGGGGCGTCCCAGGCCAGGTGCTCCCTTAGCTTAAGGGCTGGAACGCCCCAGGCGTGGGTCTCCCTAAAACTAAGGGCTGGGGCGCCCCAGGCCTGGGGCTCCCAAAGCCTAAGGGCTGGAGCGCCCCAGGCCTGTGGACCCCTAAGCCTAAGCGCTGGGGCACCCCAGGCTTGGGGCTACCAAAGCCTAAGGCTGTGGCACCCCTGGAATGGGGCTCCCAAAGCCTAAGGCCTGGGGTCCCACAGACCTGGGGCTCCCAAAGCCTAAGGGTTGGGGCGCCCCAGGCCTGGGGCTCCCAAATCCTAAGGGCTGGGGCGCAACAGACCTGAGGCTTCCAAAGACTAAGGGCTGCGGCGTTCCAGGCCTGGGGCTCCCTAAGCCTAAGGACTGGGCGCCACAGGCTTGGGGCTCCCTAAGACTAAGGGCTGGGGCGCCCCAGGCCTGGGGCTCCCAAAACCTAAGGGCAGGGGCGCCCCAGGCCTTGGGCTCCCTAAGCCTAAGGTCTTGGCCGTCCCAGGCCAGGTGCTCCCTAAGCCTAAATGCTGGTGAGCCCCAGGCCTGGGGCTCCCTAAGCCTACGGGCTGTGGTGCCCCAGGCCTGGGTTTCCCTAAGCCTAAGGGCTGGGGCGCCCCAGGCTTGTGGCTCCCTAAGCCTAAGGGCAGGGGTGCCCCAGGCATGAAGCTAACAAAGCCTAAGGTCTGGGGCGCCACAGGCCTGGGTCTCCAAAAGCCTCAGGGCTGGGGCACTCCAGGTCTGGGGTGCCCTAAGCTTAAGGGCTGGGGCGCACCATTCCTGCGTTCCCAAAGCCTAAGGGCTGGGGCGCCCCAGGCCTGTGGCTCCCTAAGCCTAAGGGCTGGGGCGCCCCAGTCATGGGGCTACCAAAGCCTAAGTGCTGTGGTGCCCCAGGCCTGGGTCTCCCAAAGCCTAAGGTCTGGGGCGCACCATTCCTGGGCCTCCCAAAGCCTAAAGGCTGGTGCGCCCCAGGCCTGGGGCTCCCAAAGCCTAAGGGCTGGGGCGCCCCAGGCCTGGGGCTCCCTAAGCCTAAGGGCTCAGACGCCCATTCCTGGGGCCCCCTAAGCCTAAGGGCTGATGAGTCCCATGCCTGGGTCCCCCTAAGCCTAAGGTCTGGGGCGCAACAGACCTGAGGCTTCCAACGACTAAGGGCTGGGGTGTCCCAGGCCTGGGGCTCCCTAAGCCTAAGGGCTGGTGCACCACAGGCCTGGGGCTCCCAAAGCCTAAGGGCTGGGGCGCCCCAGGCCTGGGGCACCCAAAACCTAAGGGCAGGGGCACCCCAGGCCTGCGACTCCCTAAGCCTAAGGCCTTGGGCGTCCCAGGCCAGGTGCTCCCTAAGCCTAAGTGCTGGGGCTTCCCAGGCCTGGGGCTCCCTAACCCTAAGGGCTGTGGTGCCCCTGGCCTGGTGCTCCCTAAGCCTAAGGGCTGGGGCACCCCAGGCATGGGACTCCCAAAGACTAAGGGCTGGGGCGCCCCAGGCCTGGGGCTCCCAAAGCCTAAGGGCTGGGGAGTCCGAGGCCTGGGGCTCACTAAGCCTAAGGGCTTGGGCGCCCCAGGCCCGGGGATCCCAAACCTAAGGGCTGATGCGTCCCAGGCCTGGGTCTCCATAAGCCTAAAGGGTGGGGCGCCCCAGACCTGAGGCTTCCAAAGACTAAGGGCTGGGGCGTCCCAGGCCTGGGGCTCCCAAAGCCTAAGGGCTGGGGCACCCCAGGCCTGGGGCTTCCTAAATTTAAGGGTTGGAGAACCCCAGCCTGGCGCTCCCAAAACTAAAGGCTGGGGCGCCCCAGGCCTGGGGCTCCCAAAGCCTAAGGGCTGGGGCACCCCGGGCCTGGGACTCCCTAAGCCTAAGGGCTGGGGCGTCCCAGGCCAGGTGCTCCCTAAGCCTAAGTGCTGGGGCGCCCCAGGCCTGGGGCTCCCTAACCCTAAGGGCTTTGGTGCTCCCTAAGCCTACGTGCTGGGGAGCCCCAGGCCTGGGGCTCCCTAACCCTAAGGGCTGTGGTGCCCCAGGCCTGGGGCTCCCTAAGCCTAAGGGCTGGCAAACCCCAGACCTGGGACTCCCAAGACTAAGGGCTGGGGTGCCCCAGGCCTGGGGCTCCGAAACCTAAGGGTTGGGACGCCGCAGGCCTGGGGCTCCCAAGACTAAGGGCTGGGGCGCAACAGACCTGAGGCTTCCAAAGGCTAAGGCTGCGGCGTCACAGACCTGGGGCTCCCTAAGCCTAAGGGCTGGGGCGCCCCAGGCCTGGGGCTCCCAAAACCTAAGGGCAGGTGCGCCCCAGGCCTGGGGCTCCCTAATCCTAAGGGCTGTGGTGCCCCAGGCCTGGGGCTCCCTAAGCCTAAGGGCTGGGGCGCCCCAGGCGTGAGGTTCCCTAAACCTAAGGGCTGGCGCCCCAGGTCTGGGACTGCCAAAGCCAAAGGGCTGATGAGTCCCAGGCCTGGGTCTCCCTAAGCCTAAGGTCTGGGGCGCAAAAGACCTGAGGCTTCCAAAGACTAATGGCTGGGGTGTCCCAGGCCTGGGGCTCCCTAAGTCTAAGGGCTGGGGCTCCCTAAGCCTAAGAGCAGGGGCGTCGCGGGCCTGGGGCACCCTACGCTTAATGGCTGGGACGCCCCAGGCCTTGGGCCCCCTAAGCCTAAGGGCTGATGCGTCCCAGGCCTGGGTCTCCCTAAGCCTAAAGGCTGGGGCGGCCCAGACCTGAGGTTTCGAATACTAAGTGCTGGGGCGTCCCAGGCCTGGGGCTCCTTAAGAGTAAGCGCTGGGGCGCCCCAGGCGTGGGGCACCCTAAGCCTAAGGGCAGGGGCGTCCCAGGCCTGGGGCTCCCAAAGCTTAAGGGCTGGAGCGCCCCAGGCCTTTGGCCCCGCAAGCCTAAGCGCTGGGGTGCCCCAGGCATGGGGCTACCAAAGCCCAAGGCTGGGTACCCACAGACTTGGGGCTCCCAAAGCATAAGGGCTGGGGCGCCCCAGGCAGGGGGCTACCCAAACTGGGGAGCCCCAGGCCTGGGGCGCCCTAAGCTTAAAGGCTGGGACGCCCCAGGCCTGGGGCCCCCTAAGCCTAAGGGCTGATGCGTCCCAGGCCTGGGTCTCCCTAAGCCTAAGGGCTGGGGCTCCCCAGACCTGAGGTTTCGAAGACTAAGTGCTGGGGCGTCCCAGGCCTGTGGCTCCCTAAGCCTAAGCTCTGGGACGCCTCAGCGTGGGGCTCCCTAAGCCTAAGGGCTGTGGTGCCCCAGGCCTGGGGCTCCCAAAGTCTAAGGGCTGGGGCGCACCATTCCTGGGGCACCCAAAGCCTAAAGGCTGGGGCGCCCCAGGCCTGGGGCTCCCAAAGCCTAAGGGCTGGGGCGCCCCAGGCCTGGGGCTCCCTTAGCCTAAGGGCTCGGGCGCCCCATTCCTGGAGCCCCCTAAGCCTAAGGGCTGATGAGTCCCAGGCCTGGGTCTCCCTAAGCCTAAGGTCTGGGGCGCAAAAGACCTGAGGCTTCCAAAGACTAATGGCTGGGGTGTCCCAGGCCTGGGGCTCCCTAAGTCTAAGGGCTGGGGCTCCCTAAGCCTAAGAGCAGGGGCGTCGCGGGCCTGGGGCACCCTACGCTTAATGGCTGGGACGCCCCAGGCCTTGGGCCCCCTAAGCCTAAGGGCTGATGCGTCCCAGGCCTGGGTCTCCCTAAGCCTAAAGGCTGGGGCGGCCCAGACCTGAGGTTTCGAATACTAAGTGCTGGGGCGTCCCAGGCCTGGGGCTCCTTAAGAGTAAGCGCTGGGGCGCCCCAGGCGTGGGGCACCCTAAGCCTAAGGGCAGGGGCGTCCCAGGCCTGGGGCTCCCAAAGCTTAAGGGCTGGAGCGCCCCAGGCCTTTGGCCCCGCAAGCCTAAGCGCTGGGGTGCCCCAGGCATGGGGCTACCAAAGCCCAAGGCTGGGTACCCACAGACTTGGGGCTCCCAAAGCATAAGGGCTGGGGCGCCCCAGGCAGGGGGCTACCCAAACTGGGGAGCCCCAGGCCTGGGGCGCCCTAAGCTTAAAGGCTGGGACGCCCCAGGCCTGGGGCCCCCTAAGCCTAAGGGCTGATGCGTCCCAGGCCTGGGTCTCCCTAAGCCTAAGGGCTGGGGCTCCCCAGACCTGAGGTTTCGAAGACTAAGTGCTGGGGCGTCCCAGGCCTGTGGCTCCCTAAGCCTAAGCTCTGGGACGCCTCAGCGTGGGGCTCCCTAAGCCTAAGGGCAGGGGCGCCCCAGGCCTGGGGCTCCCTAAGCCTAAGGGCTGTGGCGTCCCAGGCCAGGTGCTCCCTTAGCTTAAGGGCTGGGACGCCCCAGGCGTGGGGCTCCCTAAGACTAAGGGCGGGGGCGCCCCAGGCCTGGGGCTCCCAAAGCCTAAGGGCTGGAGCACCCCAGGCCTGTGGCCCCCTAAGCCTAAGCGCTGGGGCACCCCAGGCATGGGGCTACCAAAGCCCAAGGCTGTGGCACCCCTGGACTGGGGCTCCCAAAGCCTAAGGCCTGGGGCCCCACAGACCTGGGGCTCCCAAAGCCTAAGGGTTGGGACGCCCCAGGCCTGGGGCTCCCAAATCCTAAGGGCTGGGGCACAACAGACCTGAGGCTTCCAAAGACTAAGGGCTGCGGCGTTCCAGGCCTGGGGCTCCCTAAGCCTAAGGACTGGGCGCCACAGGCTTGGGGCTCCCTAAGACTAAGGGCTGGGGCGCCCAAGCCTGGGGCTCCCAAATCTAAGGGCAGGGGCGCCCCAGGCCTGGGGCTCCCTAAGCCTAAGGGCTTGGGCCTCCCAGGCCAAGTGCTCCCTAAGCCTAAGTGTTGGTGAGCCCCAGGCCTGGGGCTCCCTAAGCCTAAGGGCTGTGGTGCCCCAGGCCTGGGGCTCCCTAAGCCTAAGGGCTGGGGCGCCCTAGGCGTGAGGCTCCCTAAGACTAAGGGCTGGGCGCCCCATGCCTGGGGCTCCCTAAGCCTAAGGGCTGGGGAGTCCGAGGCCTGGGGCTCACTAAGCCTAAGGGCTGGGGCGCCCCAGGCCCGGGGCTCCCAAACCTAAGGGCTGATGCGTCCCAGGCCTGGGTCTCCATAAGCCTAAAGGGTGGGGCGCCCCAGACCTGAGGCTTCCAAAGACTAAGGGCTGGGGCGTCCCAGGCCTGGGGCTCCCAAAGCCTAAGGGCTGGGGCTCCCCAGGCCTGGGGCTCCCTAAACTTAAGGGTTGGAGAACCCCAGCCTGGCGCTCCCAAAGCTAAAGGCTGGGGCGCCCCAGGCCTGGGGCTCCCAAAGCCTAAGGGCCGGGGCGCCCCAGGCCTGGGGCTCCCAAAACCTAAGGGCAATGGCAACTCAGGCCTGGGACTCCCTAAGCCTAAAGGCTGGGGCGTCCCAGTCCATGTGCTCCCTAAGCCTAAGTGCTGGGGCGCCCCAGGCCTGGGGCTCCCTAACCCTAAGGACTGTGGTGCTCCGTAAGCCTACGTGATGGGGCGCCCCAGGCCTGGGGCTCCCAAACCCTAAGGGCTGTGGTGCCCAAGGCCTGGGGCTCCCTAAGCCTAAGGGCTGGCAAACCCCAGACCTGGGACTCCCAAGACTAAGGGCTGGGGCGCCTCAGACCTGGGGCTCCCAAACCTAAGGGCTGGGACGCCGCAGGCCTGGGGCTCCCAAGACTAAAAGCTGGGGCGCAACAGACCTGTGGCTTCCAAAGACTAAGGGCTGCGGCGTCCCAGACCTCGGGCTCCCTAAGCCTAAGGGCTGGGCGCCACAGGCTTGGGGCTCCCTAAGCCTAAGGGCTGGGGCGCCCCAGGCCTGGGGCTCCCAAAACCTAATGGCAGGGGCGCCCCAGGCCTGGGGCTCCCTAAGCCTAAGGGCTTGGGCGTCCCAGGCCAGGTGCTCCCTAAGCCTAAGTGCTGGGGAGCCCCAGGCCTGGGGCTCCCTAAGCCTAAGGGCTGTGGTCTCCCAGGCCTGGGGCTCCCTAAGCCTAAGGGCTGGGCGCCCCAGGTCTGGGGCTCCCTAAGCCTAAGAGCTGGGGCGCCCCAGGCTTGTGGCTCCCTAATCCTAAGGGCTGGGGCACCCCAGGCATGAAGCTAACAAAGCCTAAGGTCTGGGACGCCACAGGCCTGGGTCTCCCAAAGCCTAAGGGCTTGGGCGTCCCAGGCCAGGTGCTCCCTAAGCCTAAGTGCTGGGGAGCCCCAGACCTGGGGCTCCCTAAGCCTAAGGGCTGTGGTGCCCCAGGCCTGGGGCAACCTAAGCCTAAGGGCTGGGGCGCCCCAGGCGTGAGGCTCCCTAAGCCTAAGGGCTTGGGCGTCCCAGGCTTGTGGCTCCCTAATCCTAAGGGCTGGGGCACCCCAGGCATGAAGCTAACAAAGCCTAAGGTCTGGGGCGCTACAGGCTTGTGGCTCCCTAATCCTAAGGGCTGGCCACCCCAAGCATGAAGTTAACAAAGCCTAAGGTCTGGGGCGCCACAGGCCTGGGTCTCCCAAAGCCTAAGGGCTTGGGCGTCCCAGGCCAGGTGCTCCCTAAGCCTAAGTGCTGGGGAGCCCCAGGCCAGGGGCTCCCTAAGCCTAAGGCCTGTGGTGCCCCAGGCCTGGGGCAACCAAAGCCTAAGGGCTGGGGCGCCCCAGGCGTGAGGCTCCCTAAGCCTAAAGGCTGGGCGTCCCAGGTCTGGGGCTCCTAAAGCCTAAGGGCTGGGGCACCCCAGGCTTGTGGCTCCCTAAGCCTAAAGGCTGGGGCGCCCCAGGCATGAAGCTAACAAACCTAAGTTCTGGGGCGCCACAGGCCTGGAGCTACCAAAACCTAAGGGCAGTGGCGCCCCAGGCCTGGAGCTCCCTAAGCCTAAGGGCTTGGGCGTCCCAGGCCAGGTGCTCCCTAAGCCTAAGTGCTGGGGAGCCCCAGGCCTGGGGCTCCCAAATCTTAAGAGCTGTGGTGCCCCAGGCCAGGGGATCCCTAAGCCTAAGGGCTGGGGCGCCCCAGGCCTGAGGCTCCCTAAGCCTAAGGGCTGGGCGCCCCAGACCTGGGGCTCCCTAAGCCTAAGGGCTTGGGCGCCCCAGGCATGGAGCTAACAAAGCCTAAGGGCTGGGGCGCCCCAGTCATGGGGTTACCAAAGCCTAAGGGCTGTGGTGCCCCAGGCCTGGGGCTCCCAAAGCCTATGGCTAGGGCGCACCATTCCTGGGGCTCCCAAAGCCTAAATGCTGGGGCGCCCCAGGCCTGGGGCTCCCTAAGCCTAAGGGTCCAGGCGACCCATTCCTGGGGCCCCCTAAGCCTAAGGGTTGATGAGTCCCAGGCCTGGGTCTCCCTAAGCCTAAGGTCTGGGGCGCAACAGACTTGACGCTTCCAAAGACTAAGGGCTGGGGTGTCCCAGGCCTGGGGCTCCCTAAGCCTGAGGGCTGAGGCCCCACAGGCCTGGGTCTCCCAAAGCCTAAGGGCTGGGGCGCCCCAGGCCTGGGGCTCCCAAAACCAAAGGGCAGGGGCGCCACAGGTCTGGGGCTCCCTAAGCCTAAGGGCTTGGGCGTCCCAGGCCAGGTGCTCCCTAAGCCTAAGTGCTGGTGAGCCCCAGGCCTGGGGCTCCCTAAGCCTAAGGGCTGTGGTGCCCCAGGCCTGGGGCTCCCTAAGCCTAAGGGCTGGGGCACCCCAGGCCGGGACTCCCAAAGACTAAGGGCTGCGGCGCCCCAGGCCTGGGGCTGCCAAAGCCTAAGGGCTGGGGACCCACAGGTCTGGGGCTCCCTAAGCCTAAGGGCTGTGGCGCCCCAGGCCTGAGGCTCCCTATGCCTAAGGGCTGGGGCGCCCCAGGCGTGGGGCTCTCTAAGCCTATGGGCGGGGGCTCCCCAGGCCTGGGACTCCCAAAGCCTAAGGGCAGGGGCGCCCCAGGCCTGGGGCTCCCTAAGCCTATGGGCTGGGGCGACCCACCTGGGGTTCCCAAAGTCTAAGGGCTGTGGCGTGCCAGGCATGGGGCTCCCTAAGGCTAAGGGCTGGGGCGCCCCAGGATTTGGGCTCCCAAAGCCTAAGGGCTGGGGCGCCCCATGCCTGGTGCTCCCTAAGCCTAAGGGCTGGGGCACCCCAGGCATGGGGCTCCCAAAGCCTAAGTGCTGGGGCTCCCCAGGCCTGGGACTCCCAAAGAATAAGCGCTGGGGCGCCCCAGGCCTGGGGCTGCCAAAGCCTAAGGGCTGGGGTGTCCCAGGCCTGGGTCTCCATAAGCCTAAGGGCTGAGGCGCCCCAGACCTGAGGCATCCAAGACTAAGTGCTGGGGCGTCGCAGGCCTGCGGCTCCCTAAGCCTAAGGGCTGGGCCTCCCCAGGCCTGCGGCTCCATAAGCTTAAGGGTTGGAGCACCCCAGCCTTGGGCTCCCTAAGCCTAAGGGATTGTCTGCCACAGGCCTGGGGCTCCCTAAGCCTAGGGCTGGAGCGCCCCAGGCCTGGGGCTCCCAAAGCCTAAGGGCAGGTGAGCCTCGGGCTGGGGCTCCCAAAACCTAAGGGCAGGGGCGCCCCAGGCCTGCGGCTCCCTAAGCCTAAGGGCTGGGGCATCCCAGGCCAGGTGCTCCCTTAGCTTAAGGACTGGGGTGCCCCAGGCCTGGGGCTCCCTAAGCCTAAGGGCTGTGGCGCCCGAGGACAGGGGCTCCTTAAGCCTAAGGGCTGGGGCGCCCCAGGCGTGGGGCTCCCTAAGCCTAAGGGCTGGGCGCTCCAGGCCTGGGGCTCCCAAAGCCTAAGGGCTGGGGCGCCCCAGGCCTGTGGCTCCCTAAGCCTAAGGGGTTGGGCACCCCAGGCATGGGGCTCCCAAAGCCTAAAGCATGGGGCGCCCCAGGCATGGGGCTACCAAAGCCTAAGGGCTGGGGCGCCCCAGGTCTGGGTCTCCTAAACCTAAGGGCTGGGGCGCTCCAGGCCTGCGGCGCCCTAAGCTTAAGGGCGGGGACCCCCCACCTGGGGCCCCCTAAGCCTATGGCTGATGCGTCCCAGGCCTGGTTCTCCCTAAGACTAAGGGCTGGGGCGCCCCAGACCTGAGGCTTCCAAGACTAAGTGCTGAGTCGTCCCAGGCCTGCGGCTCCCTAAGCCTAAGGCTGGGGCTCCCCAGGCCTGGGGCTCCCTAAGCTTAAGGGTTGGAGCACCCCAGCCTGGGGCTCCCTAAGCCTAAGGGATTGGCCGCCAAAGGCCTTGGCTCCCTAAGCCTAGGTCTGGAGCGCCCCAGGCCTAGGGCTCCCAAAGCCTAAGGGCTGGTGAGCCCTGGGCTGGGGCTCCCAAAACCTAAGGGCAGGGGCGCCCCAGGCCTGGGGCTCCCTAAGCCTAAGGGCTGTGGCGACCGAGGCCAGGGGCTCCCTAAGCCTAAGGGCTGGGGCTCCCCAGGCCTGTGGCTCCCTAAAAGTAAGGGCTGTGGCGCCCCAGGCCAGGGGCTCCCTAAGCCTAAGGGCTGGGGCGCCCCAGGCGTGGGGCTCCCTAAGCCTAAAGGCTGGGGCGCCCCAGGCCTCGGGCTCCCAAAGCCTAAGGGCTTGGGTGCCCCAGGCCTGGGGCTCCCTAAGCCTAAGGGCTGGGGCGCCCCATTCCTGGAGCCCCTTAAACCTAAGGGCTGATGCGTCCCAGGCCTGGGGCTCCCTAAGCCTAAGGGCTGGGTCGCCCCAGACCTGAGGCTTCCAAAACTAAGGGCTGGGGCGTCCCAGGCCTGGGGCTCCTTAAGCCTAAGGGCTGGGGCTCCCCAGGCCTGGGGCTTCCTAAGCTTAAGGGTTGGAGCACCCTAGCCTGGGGCTCCCTAAGCCTAAGGGCTGGGGCACCACAGACCTGGGGCTCCCTAAGCCTAGGGCTGGGGCGCGCCTGGCCCGGGGCTCCCAAAGCCTAAGGGCTGGGGAGGCCCGGGCCTGGGGCTCCCAAAACCTAAGGGCAGGGACGCCCCACGCCTGGGGCTCCGTAAGCCTAAGGGCTGGGGCGCCTCAGGCCACGAGCTCCCTAAGCTTAAGGGCTGGGGCGCCCCAGGCCTGGGGCTCCCTAAGAGTAAGGGCTGTGGCGCCCCAGGCCAGGGGCTTCCTAAGCCTAAGGGCTGGGCCGCCCCAGGCGTGGGGCTCCCTAAGCCTAAGAGCTGTGGTGCCCCAGCCCAGGGGCTCCCTAAGCCTAAGGCTGTTCGGCAAACCAAACTGAGCTCAGGGGGAGCTGGTCTGTGGGTTATTTTAGCCAGAAAGTGAGCAGTTTGAACTCACCAGCCACCACTCCAAGGGAGAAAGAGGAGGTTTTCTGCTCCCATGGACTTACAGTCTTCGAAGTGGCAGGGAGCATTTCTATGCCTCCTATGATTAGGATCTCGGAGGGTGAGGGTGGAGTTGGTTCGGACCTGTCTTCAGGCCATTTCCCATAAGGGCTTCCAGCAGTGGCTCTGCCTTCAGGAATGTCTGATGACCTTGAGGGCAGCAAAGTCCTAAACACACTCTGGCAGTGGTTCTCAACTTTCCTAATACAGGTCCTCTTGTTGTGGTGATGCCCCCCTCCCCCAATCATTAAATGATTTTCTTGCTACTTCATCACTGTAATTTTGCTACAGTTATGAATTGGGTGAGCCCTGTGAAAGGGTCATATGACTCCCAAAGGGGTCGCAACCCACAGGTTGAGAACCACTGCACTAAGTGTTCCCCTCCCAGGCAGCCCTACCAGTGTCTGGTGTGCATAGTTCTGTGAGGTGAGAGAAATGGACTTAGTGTCTGCTTCTGGTGACAGTTGATGTGGGTGGGCTTTCTCCCTATGTCAAATCCCTCTCAGGCCATTTGTCACCACAACAGAGGGAGCCATGCACAAAAAAGCAAGAAGAGGATGCACCACAGCAGGACAGCAAGCAGAACAAAGATTGAATAAGCACAATTCACTTCAATCATGAATCGGGTGCCCTTGAGATGTGAGGAAGACCCCAGTCTAGTGACATTAGATCAGGTTTAGGGATTGAGTGAAGGGACCCCTCTTGGCTCCCCACAGTCCCTATTTTGCTTTCCCATTGACCCTGACCCTTGCATTGTGATTGGTCCTTATTCCAGCATGATGGTTGGTTTCATAACCACGGCATATGGGAATGTATTAGTCCATAGGTTATACAGGCACAGCCTCTTGAATGGGTAAGTGAGGAGGCGATTTGGGCTTGCTCATGCCGACCTCTAGTTGTCCTTGACATGACTGGTAGAATGGATCATGTGAAGTGATTTGAGATTGGCGTTGAGATCTGATAGGTCATGCAGACTTCTAGCTGATCCTGGCAGTACCCTATTTTAAGGAAACAGAATGTTTGGCGTTTAAGTCTTATTTGAGCTTAAATTTTGAGCAATAGGCTGTGGCTCACAGTGAGAGTCTATGTGGAGACCCTACATCCATTTTGAGGGGCCACAGATTCAGCCGCCATTGAGTTCTTTCCTACTGCTGACTGGCAGTGGAAAGCTTGTCCCTCAGGCAGTGTGCTTGCGTCCACTCCCCGGGCCAGACTCAACGATATACGGTAGTGTGCACATCCCAATGAAGGTCCCGCTCATGCTCTCACAGGCCCTCCTGAAACTCCATGAATTGATCTGTCTTCAGTCACAATTTTGTGACAAAGTTGTTTGTTTTCTATGTCTTGTTTAAGTTTTCAGGAGCCCAGGTGGTAATGCTGGATAGTGTTGGACTATTAAGAGCAAGGTCGCTGGTTCAAAGCCACTAGTCATTCCACAGGAGAAAGATGAGGTTATTGCTTCCTGGAAAGGTAGCAACTTCAGGATCTCTACACAGAGTCATTATGAGTCAGAGTCAGCAGGACAGAATGGGTGTCATTTTATTTAAGTCACTGTGGCTGTGGGTCCTTCCGACACCATTTTGGCCTTATGCGGATGCTTTCCTTCATCAAGAACAGCGGTTTGTGCCTTTTTCTTGTGTAAAACTTAGCAAAGGAGTTCCTAATAAAAAATAGTTGAATTGGGAGTCTTTTGCCCCTTAAAACAAAGTAATTACATAAATAGAAACGCGACTATGGTGCTAATAACCAGTTGGAGAGTTGAGAGAGCTGAACTCTCAATCCTGATAGAAACCCATTGTGACTGAGCACCTGCTCAAGGTCATCCACAGCCTATGAGGTTGAGCCTATGTGTTTGGGAGTAATTGTGTACATAAAGTTAACAATTTATCTTTCTAAAGATTCTGTCTAAAACTTACTTTAAATAATAAGTTTCCCCCTGGGCTAGGTAAAGTTCAGAGAGTTTAACCCCCTAGTATCCACCCCCTCTCAGCATTCATCATGTTAGGCCAGAGGAGGCAAATCACACCAACTACCCAGGGAGCATTGCTTCCAAAAGCACATTGCCTGTGCCGGGGCAGAGGGGAGGTACCCGGACCAGAAATGCTGACAGAGTGGAACCAGAGAGCTCAGCCCCCAGCTTCCCGAGGGAGCAGCTGTGATGGTTCACTTCTGGATCAATATGTTTAAGCAAAGGCCAAGGGCATGACTTGGGCAGCACGAAAAGCAGATGTGCAGAGGTTGTTCACTACATTCCAGAAATTCACACACTCTCCGGAGGCTCCTTGGCTCAATGGCAGGAAGTCATTGGTGGCTTCCACCTTCAATCCCAAAAGGTCACTGCCGTCCAGTAGATTCCAACCACAGTGACCCTATATGGAGTTTTCAAGATTGTAAATCTTCATGGGAGCCAGCAGTCTCATTGTCCCCCTTGGGACAGGGAGCTAGCAGCCCGTTTTGCCACCAGGGCTCCTTCCTCTGTAATTCTGGATCCAGTCCCTCCGAATATCCTGCCCTGCCCTTGTCTAGGCTTCTTAAATGCGTTCCACGCTGCTTATGTTAGTCTGGGTGCATTTGAGAAACAAATCCACAGAAACACGTATGTATAAGAGAGTTGCATGTAAAGGGTGATTGCACATCAAGAAAACATGCTCGCATGTGCTTATGCACCCGCTTTGTCTTCAGCGATCATGTTGGGGTAGGCTGGTGTGCTTTTTCTATGTGGGCTTTGTTGTTTCTTAGCTAGATGGTCCCCTGTTTATCTTCCAGTCTTTAAGACCCCAGATGCTATATCCTTTGATAGCCGGGCACCATGGTGCTTAACTACTACACCACCAGGGTTCATTAGCATGTGACTTATCTCCTGTCATTCACACTAGATGCTCAAAATAGCAGGAGAACAGGTTTCTCCTTTGTGGCCACACCAGGTACTGACAGAACCAAGAACAGAGACACAGTTATATATCTTGACTATCATTTGCATATTATATGCCAGGAATCCCTAGGAAGTGTCTTGGAATTGTTCTACTCTGGTTCAAATTTCACACACCCTCGCAGTTTCCATACTGACTCTGCCAAACCCCTAGTAACTGATTTGCACCTCCTATCAACTTGGAGAAAACACCCTATGCCAGATATAGAAGTGGACATACTTGGTACCCAGAAAACCTGTTCAGTGTTTTGAGGGCGGCTCAGCAAACAAAATGGGCACAGTGATTAAGCATTCAGCTGCTAACACAACGGTCAACTCTGTAGTGGTTCTGCAAGAGAAGGATATGGTAGTTGACCCCCCAAAAGAGTTACAAACTTGGAAACCCTACGGGTATTTGTATAGGGTCGCTATGTGTTCCAATTGAGATGATTGTCATAGGTTGGGTTTGGTTTAACCCGTCTTACTGAGTATATACATACTCATTCTTTACACGCGATCAGTTACTTTAGAGGAAAAAGACATGCCTGTCCCAGAACAATCCAAGGACTGGTAAAGGCAACACCCACAAAGACACTCCCTCTGCCTGCCTAACTCTAAAATGCTGCCCATAAAACACTCTGCCTGGTAATATGTGGGCAGCACACTGGGGAGGTGCAGCAAATTTGTGTTGAATGTATGAGGCCATTTCATAGTTTGGTTGCACGATCAGGGTGTCTGTTATAAAGCCCATCTCTTTGACTCCACCTCTCAGCAGAGATGAACACAAGCTTCCCGTTTTTTTTCTCGGCAATGTCCTTGTCAAATAAAAGTTCCTTGTAGATCAGTAACTTGCCACAGAGCAAAACATATGGGAAGAGGCTCATCTTTCTCCTGGCTATGAAATAGAATGGCAAGCCCTTCCCTTCAACACACACACACACACACACACACACACACACACACACACATGCGTGCACACACACCCCTGCCTTACAACTACATTCGGTTGATTAGCAAACAAAGCTCTACAACCCAACTATGTGTTTTTCTTCTCCAGAGGAATGACGGACTTATATACCCTGCATTGTCTTTTTTAATGGAATTACCCCAGTTCTCCTCACCTTTTCGTAGATAGTGCAGTGAACTATTAGATAACTGCAGGTATTGAAAACTAGTATTGACTTCCAGTTTGTGTCACCTTTGGCTTTGAGCACCCTCCACTTCTCTAGTAAGCTTTCCATTGCTTTGGGGAAATTTTCTCTCTCTGAATTTATTATGTGAGGGGGGTAGTGTAATAATCAATGTGCCTATGGAGGACTATCCTTCATGACCTAAACTCATTAAGGGGCAGTGCCTGATGGAGCATCAGGTTGGAGGAAGGCTTATTAACAACCTGCATTATACAGATGACACAATTTTGCTGAAAATGAGAAGGACTTGATTCACTTGCTGTTGAAGATGAAGGATTAAAGCCTTCAGTTTGGATTATGATTCAATGTAAAGAAAGCCCAGACCCTCACAACTGGACCTATTGATAACATCATGATAAATGGAGGAAAGATCGAAATTGTCAAGGATTTTGTCTTGCTTGAATCCACAATCAATTCTCATGGAAGCAGCAGAGAAGAGAACAAATGACACATTTCACTAGTCAAATCTGCTACATGAGACCTCTTTAAAGTGTTGAAAAGCAAGAGATTACTTTGAGGACTGGGGCGGGTTGACCCAGGCCATGGTATTTTCAACTGTCTCATATTCATGTGAAAGTTGAACACTGAATAAGGAAGACCAAAGAAGAATAGATATATTTGATTAGTATTGATGTAAAAGAGTAATGAATGTACCATGGACTGCCAAAAGAACAAACCCATCTAACTTGGATGAAGTACAGCCAGAATGTTCCTCATGGCAAGGATAATGAGACTTCGCCTTAACTTTGACATGTTGTCCGGAGAGATCAGTCCCTGGAGCAGGACATCGTGTTCTGGAAAGTAGAGGGGCAATGAAAAAGAGGAAGGCCCTCAACAAATGGGATTGACACAGTGGCTGCAACAATGGGCTCAAACTTAAGAACAACTGTGAGAATGGTACAGGACCGGGCAGTGTATGATTATGTTGTATGTATGGTCACAATGAATCCAAACCCTCCCTATGACACTGAACAACAACAACAACCACCACCTGACTGAATCCTCTGGGAGGACTCTTGAATGTGAGAAAATGGAACGACGCCAGAGGAAGGATTGGAGGATGTCTTAAGTTCTTGTCTTAATCTCCTTAACCAAAAATTATCCAACAAGTCAGTAGCCTTAAAACACTTTTCCCCCTGCTTTGGAGCTTACAGGTTCAAATTTGGGGTGCGACTCTAGGTCAGGGTCCTTCTTTGTGGATACCAGAAAGTTCCTTGGCATTCCTCGCTATTTTTCTCCCCGTACTGTGTGTTACTGGGTCTATCCTGGCCTTTAACTCAGAAGTGTTTAGGTTTAGGCTCAAGCCTATTCTCATATGGCCTCATTTTTTTTAACATTTTATTAGGGACTCATACAACTCTTATCACAATCCATACATATACATACACCAATTGTATAAAGCACATCTGTACATTCTTTGCCCTAATCATTTTCTTTTTTTTACATTTTATTAGGGGCTCATACAACTCTTATCACAATTCATACATATACATACATCAACTGTATAAAGCACATCCGCACATTCCCTGCCCCAATCATTCTCAAAGCATTTGCTCTCCACTTAAGCCCTTTGCATCAGGTCTCCTTTTTTTTCCTCTCCCTCCCCCCTTCGCCTTCCCTCATGTACCCTTGGTAATTTATACATTGTTATTTTGTCATATCTTGCCCTATCCCGAGTCTTCCTTCCCCCCCTTCTCTGCTGTCAATCTCCCAGGGAGGAGGTCACATGTGGATCCTCTTAATCAGTTCCCCCTTTCCAACCCACTCACCCTCCACTCTCCCAGCATCGCCCCTCACACTTTTGGTCCTGAAGGTATCATCCACCCTGGATTCCCTGTGCCTCCCGCCCCCATATGCACCAGTGTACAACCTCTGCCATATCCAGCCCTGCAAGGTAGAATTTGGATCATGGTAGTTGGGGGCAGGAAGCATCCAGGATCTGGGGGAAAGCTGTGTTCTTCATCGGTACTACCTCGCACCCTGACTGACCCATCTCCTCTTCTAAACCCCTCAATGAGGGGATCTCCAGTGGCCATAGGGCCTCATTTATATTACAAAAGAACTCCATTCTTTTCAAACAGGATCATGTCCACCAAGGTTCAAATTTCTCACATATTTTGAGGGGGCTACAGATCAATCCATAATGGTTCTTTTGGGTAGCTGTAACAAATGGCTACCAATTGAGTGACTTAAACAGCAGGCATTTGTTCTCTCACTTTTCTGAAGGGCAAAGGGTTAAAATTAAGGTGTGGGCAAGATTCATTCCTTCTGAGAGCTCTGAAGGAGAATCAAAGTAGCCTCTCTCTGCTTCTGGTCACTGCTGCTAATCCTTGATATTTCTTGGCTTATAGATGCACTGATCCAATCTCTGCCAGTGTCTTCACACGGGGTCTCTGTGTGCCCAGTCCTCTTCTTATAAGAACACACCAATCAGTGCATGTAGCATCCATCTGAAATCTAAACCCAGAAAGATGGAGCTCTTGAAATCCTTAACTAAGCACATCTGCCAAGACCTCCTCTCCAAGTAAGGCCATAGCCTCAGGTTCCATGTGAACATGAATGGGTGTGTGTGAATGTGATTTAATGTACTACAGAGGGCACGCTTTGGCCTCAGGAGGAGTGTTTCGCCAGTACCTGCTTCACAGCCCTGAGATTGCTCAGGCATTTGCCACATGTTCTTGTCTTCCCACCATTTATCCACCAATAGGCCTTTTTCCCTAAGTTAGTCAAGCGTCAGTTTCTGTCACTTGTGATCATGACCCTCCCTCCCCCCCAGGTCACAAATTTAAACTGATACAGGCGGTTTCTTTAATGGGCACTATGTTATTCTGACTAGCAAGCAATCCTAAGGAGGGAGGATGAATCAGCAAGAACCCACTTGCTTCATCTAGCTTCAGGGCAGTCCACAGAGGATTGATCCCTGAGCCACTAACGAATTTTGCAACTGTCACAGAACAATGCAAATAAGTAAGATCCACATCTGCTGAACATCATCATGAGGTCAAACTGTGTGTAAATAAATGCCTGTTTCAAGGAGTGAGTAAATCCTTAGGTAAGGAGTGACAGGGCTTTGTTGGCAGAAACACAGCAAGGCATTATGGGTCGGATATTAATGAACTCATGCTCCTGGGCCTCACAGAGCCCCAGCTCAACTGCTTCAGCTTGTTGACAAACTGAACTCAGGGTACCCGGAGAGAGCACTACCATTTTGATGAACAGGGTTGGTTGGGGATGATGCTTCCTAACTTGCATTTTAATATAAATTTGATGCTTCATTTGAGCAATGTGGAAAGAGCATTCAGATAAAAGAGAGGGACAAACATCAAGTGACCAGAGGATGAAACTTCTATCTAATCTGTGCCCACTGGAATTGCTTCGTGGGAAGGTATTTTTTGGGGGTGTGGGGTTGTTCCCCTACCCTGCTCCAAGCCTTCCTCCTCATGCCCACCCCCACGCCAGCATACATCCTACTGGGAGAATGTCTCTGAAGAATGAAGTTTTAATAAATGAAGCTTTAATGAGCCTGATAGTCTGCCTAAGACCCCTTCAAATTGTAGTCTTTCATTTGTATTCTTCCATCCTTTTTGAAGAAATGAACCTGATGGCAGGTAGTATGTTTCCTTTCCAGGATGAGCTGATAGAGCCTCACGCTGCTGCAGTGGGAGGTGAAACATTAAAAGGCCCTCTGTGGCTATGAGACATGCCCACTCTCCAAGAGACACTGGGCAGGTTTGCTGAAGCTCCTCAGAATTGACTAGTGGCCCTGGTCCACCCATCTCAACCAACCCAGTCTTCATTTGCACTGCATGCCCTCTCTGAGCTCCAACTGCATGCTTCATTTGAGGATGACAAAGCCTCTATTGTCTGAGAAGATGCGCAGACATATAAACTAATAAATGCTCCCCCTGTCCCCGGGGAGTGTGAAATTCTCCCATCATGACCCACCAGCTTCCCTGGAAATTCCTGTCTTAACTCAGGCACTTAATATCAATGGTGTCTCTGCTTCCTTCCTTCTTGCACACCCCACCCCCAGGCATTAACTCTCATCCTTCCTCTCCCTAAAATATACTTTGAATCTATTCACTTCATGCCATCCCTACTGCCCCAAGGTGTGTCTTGCATTGACTATGAAACTAGATTCTGTATCCATTTTCCAGGGCTGTCAAAACAAAGCATCGTAAATCAGGTGGCTTTTAAGAACAGTCCACCACCTGTCTATCAGTTCGTGGTGCAGTGGTAGCTAGAGTGTTGCTGTGAAATTGGAAGCCGTGCCACCGATATGACAAACCCCAGAAGGGTCAGCAATGATGGGCAGGCTTCAGTGGAACGTCGAGCCCTGTGGTGCTCAACCTTCCTTTAATACAATTCTTCATGTTGTAGTGACCCCCAACCATAAAATCATTTTCCTTGCTACTTCATAACTGTAATTTTGCTACTGCCATGAATCGGGTGACTCGTGTTAAAATGTCGCTGGACCCCAAAATGGGTCACAACCCACAGATTGAGAACCACTGCTCTAGCCTAAGGCAGACTAGGAAGAAAGACCTGGTGATCTACTTCCAAATATTAACAAATGAAAGTCTTATGGGTCACAACAAAATATGGTCCTATAGAGTGCTGGAAGATGAGCCACTGACCTGCACACAACAGCTACAAAAATAGACTCAAACACACCAACAAAGGCCTGCTGAACTCCAAAGCCCTAACAAACCCACTGCCCTCAAGTCCATGCCAACTCATAGCCGCCCTATAGGACAGGGGCGAACTGTGTATTAGTCTGGGTATGCTAGAGAAAATCGAGGGAGACTCATGTGTATGAGAGAGAGTTGGTGGTTTTTAAAAATCATTTCCCTATTATTTAATCATTATATTAGGGATTCATACAACTCTTATCACAATCCATCCATCCATCCATTATAAAGCACATTTATACATTCATTGCCCTCATCATTGTCAAAGCATTTGCTCTCCACATAAGCCCCTGGCACCTGCTCCTCATTTTTTTCCTCCCTCCCCACTCCCCCCTCCTTATGAACCCTTGATAATTTTATTGGGGGCTCATACAATTCTTATCACAGTCATTCCATCCATCCATCCATTCATCCATCCATCCATCCATCCATCCATCCATCCATCCACCCATTGTGTGTCAAGTGCATTTGTACATGTGTTGCCCTCATCCTTCTCAAAATATTTGCTTTCTACTTGAGCCCTTGGTATTAGCTCCTCATTTCCCCACTTCCATCCTCCTCCCCCTCCCTCATAAATCCTTGATAATATATAAATTATTTTGTCATATCTTACACGTCAAACATCTCACTTCCCCCACTTTTCTGTTGTCCGTCCCCCAGGGCAGAGGTTTTATGTAGATCCTTGTAATTGGTTCACTCTTTCTACCCCACCTTCCCTCCACCCTCCTGGTATTGCCACTCTACCCACTGGTCCTGAAGGGATCATCTGTCGTGGATTCCCTGTGTTTCCAGCTCCTGTCTGTACCAGAGTACATGTTCTGGTCTAATTCTACCTTATAAGTCCAGAGAGAGAGTTTTATATCAATCAGAAATTGTACATTAAGCAAACGTCCCAGCCCAGTGCAGATCAAATCCATAAGTCTGATATTAGCCCATATGTCTGATACCAATCTATAAATTCCTTTCAGACCCATAAAACCTGTGCAGTGATGCAGAATGCAGGATAATCACAGGCCAATGGGTGGAAAGTCTTGTGGATCCAGTGGCATTGTAAGCATCTCAGTGCTGGCAGCGATCTCTCTGAGGCTTCTTTGGCTTCAGAGGTCTGATCGCATCCATTTGGCTTGCCTTCTGCAATGTCTCCCAAGGAGTAGCAGAGAGAGAGAGAGAGAGAGAGAGAGAGAGAGAGAGAGGTCTTCCACCTCCAAGGAGGAAGTACCAGATTTCTCAGAGTTCTCAGGAGAAGGCTATGCCCACATAAAAATCTAACTGACTATCTCCAGATTGGCAGCCTACACTCCACGCCTACACTCCTAATCCTTAACTCGACACAAGATTAGGTGACTACCACAGGCTCCTAATCCATAACAAGCCCATTTATTTTTTCCCTGCATACCGACACCAATCCATTACCCAAAGCTTTACCCAATGGGTGGAGATCTACTTCTAAAACATGAATATAGAAAATTCGCTTTTGCTTGAAGGCTCTCAAGGAAATGCTCACTGAAAACTCCATCCTATTATCTCACCTCCCCCAAATTAGTCTTCTTCTGGGCTTTCAGTCACACCAAGATCTCTCCTGCCCCAAGGCCTTTACATGCACTGTCATCTCTTCCAAGCCCTGAAGTGCCAAGTTCAAAGTTCCAGTTAATCTCCCTGATGCTGAATTTTAAGAACTGTGTGTGTGGGAGGGAAGGGGTTGGGCTGTGTGTTGAACTGCTGGGTTTTGGAGCCATTTGTTATGCAACCTCATTTTGTCAGTGACTGGTTAATTAATGCAGCATTCATTTGCCCTTCTTCCACTCACAGCACATGGCTTGTATCTTTGGGATCACTCTTCCACCATGCTCCATCTCCATGCTTATGCTGGCATTGACCCACTCTGCCAGCTCCAGGCCTGCCTTGTTAGGGCATGACTTTCCTCTGTCCAAAGTGACTGGGTCAGACTCACTATGTGACTCATGCTAGGTTAATGGTATCTAACCCTAAAAATGCCCCAGAAACAATTACCCCATTGCCAATGAGTCCATTTTGAATCATAGAAGGCCCCTGTGGGGTTTCTCAGACTGTAAATATTTATGTGAGCGGAAAGTTCCATCTTTTTCCCTATGAGGTAGCTGGTAGGGTAGCACTGCCAACCTTGCAGTTAGCAATCCAATGCTTACCTGATAGTACCAATGATTAGAAAGGAAAAGAGCCTCTATCTAATAGAATTCCTGAGCTTCTAGATAAAACTACAGCTGTCATCAGGAAGCCTGCGTGAAACTCAAAAGGAAACAGCATTGAAAGGAAAAGGTTCAAACTCTGATGGTATCAACTGAGTGCCAGAACCCAGCTATTCCTGATGCTCTGTCCCCAGACTTACATATTCCATAGACCTACCCATTAATTCCTTCTCCTGTTCCTTCCCTTCTCACGCCCCAAGGTACTTTGACTTAGCTTTGAAGGCACTCACAACTTCACGGGTTCTGACTTGCACAGGTGTCTCCTTGCTTCCAGTTCAGTCCTGACATTGTCCCTATCTTTAGCCATGTTAGGCTTGCGTCCTAGAGCTTTCCTTTGCTTGTCTCCCTATTGCTCTTGTCCTATGAAGTCTGTGGCTTTATCTTTAAGTCTAAGTCCTGCCCTTCCGCTTTCGTAGAAATCTGTCTCTGTATCTTGGCTCGTGGCAGGTTGTGTCCTTCAAAGATGACTGTCCTAATGTTGCACATCGCACATTCTCTTGTTACAAGATGAGTTTGTGTTCATTTTTCCAGAAACAGGGCCTGCTTTCCCACTTCCTTGCATCTTGGCAGGCTTTTGACTATGGCAGAAGTGTTGCTCTGTGACTTCCACCTGGTCGTATTGGGTTGTTCACCATTGGGACCCTGTCAGGATATTGCAAGGAAGACCAAGCCAAATGAAAATGTCACATATAGGGTTCTTCTTGAGCTCCAACCAATAGAAGTATCAGTCGTGTGAGGGAGTGAGTCTTAAGAGAGCTGCAGCCTCTGTCTTTGAGCTACCCCAGCTAATGCTTGATGAAGCCAATACTAGTGTCCTCACTGAGCTCTGCCCAGATTGCAGATTTGTGAGCAAAATTGATATTATCATTACTTTAAGATGTTAATTGTGGGGATACTTTCTGTTAGCAGCAGATCATCAGAATACTGCCTAATCAGACTGCATTGCCAGTTTTACTCTCTCCCTCCATCTATCTATCTATCTATAGATATAGATATAGATATAGATATAGATATAGATATAGATATAGATATAGATATAGATATAGATATAGATATAGATATAGATGTAGATGTAGATGTAGATGTAGATGTAGATGTAGATGTAGATGTAGATGTAGATGTAGATGTAGATGTAGATGTAGATATAATATAGATTTAGATATAGATTTAGATATAGATTTAGATTTAGATATAGATTTAGATATAGATATCCTCCACTCATCTGACAGTTGGTTGTACTATAATGGTTTGTGTATTGTTATGATGCTGGAAGCTCTGTTCCCAGAATTTCAAATACCAGCAGGATTGCCCATGGTGGACAGGTTTCAGTGAAGCTTCTAGACTAAGACAGACAAGGAAGAGGGGCCTGACAGTCCACTTCCAAAAATTACTGAAAGAAAACCTTATGGATGACAAGAGAACACTGACTGACTAATGTGTTTTGGACACACTATCAGTGGACAATTGCTAGAGGAAGACAACATATTTGATGAAATAGAGGGACAGGGAAGATCCTTGTTGAGGCAGATTGACCTAATCGCTGCAACAATGGACTTCAACATTCAGGAATGTGTGACAATGGTGCCAGATAAGACAGCACTCCATTCCATTTCATATAAGGTCTCCATGGATCACAGTAGACTTGATGGCACTCTCTATATGTTTGTCTTCAGTGACTTCCCATAGGGCTGCTCTGCCTGGCAGCCTCTATTCTTCATGCTTCCAAATGGGGAGCACAACAGGTCCATAGTCACTGATATTCCCCTCAATCCCCAGGTAAAGTAAGGAGGCATGAAACTAACTATGTTGTTCTCTTTGCCTTGTCTCTCTTCCTTTTCCCCTCCTCCAACAGGGCTAGAGGGGGTAAATACTTACCTTGCAGTCTAGAAGAGAATTTCTTCCACACCAAAATCTTCTCCTTCCTCAAAAGGCACATACATGCCTTTCTCCTTGTTTTGAATTAAAATGGCAGATGGGATGGTAGGAAAGAAAATGAACTAGTCTAACAGAATGGCCAAACAGATTTACCTTCCACATAAGAATGCAAATAACTCCTCAATCTTGTTATAGAGTCATGATATGATGAGCTCCATCAAAGCACAGTAGAACACCACGGAAGTCAGACCAGAAAGACAATATTGAGTTGATTTTGTATGAGAGATTCTAGTTGCTAATTATACTTTTCATAACAGACAGATGGCAGGTATAGAAGCCCAGACTTAAAATGTCTTTATCTAATTGCCTGCCTAAATATATATTTGCAATATGGTCTTCAAAGGGAATACTTTCTTTACCTTAAATTCCATTTCTTTTTCCGCTCTTTTATGTAATTTTATTTAAGTATCATTGATGTACAATAAACCGTAGTGTGTTTTGCTCTTTGAGGTTTTTAAAAAGAATCATTTTATTGGGGGTTCCTACAACTCTTAGTACAATCTATACATAAATCCACTGTGTACATTTGTTGCCATCATCATTCTCAAAACATTTGCTTTCTACTTGAGCCCTTGGTATTAGCTCCTCATTTCCCCTCCTTCCCCTTCCCCCTCCCTCATGGACCCTTGATAATTTATAAATTATTATTCTGTCCTATCTTACACTATCCGACATCTACCTTCACCCACTTTTTTGTTGTCCCTCCCTCATGGAGGAGGTTATATGGAGATCCTTGTAATCAGATCCCTCTTTCTACCCCACCTTTCCTCCACCCTCCTGTTATTGCTACTCTCAGCACCGGTCCTGAAGGGGTCATCTGTCCTGGTTTCCCTGTGTTTCCAGTTCCTATATGGACCAGTGTATATTCTCTGGTCTAGCCAGGTTTGTAAGGTAGAATTGGGATCATGATAGTGGGCGCGGTAGCATTTAGGAACGAGAGGAAAGTTATATGTTTCATCGTTGCTACACTGCATCCTGACTGGCTCATCTCCTCCCAGCGACCCTTCTGTAAGGGGTTGTCCAGTTGCTTACAGATAGATCTTGGATCCCCTAACTGTACCCCCCCTCATTCACAATGATATGATTCTTTTTGTTCTTTATGACTGATACCTGATCCCTTCTACATCTTGTGATCACACAGGCTGGTGTGCTTCTTTCATGTACGCTTTATTGCTTCTGAGTTAGATGGCCACTTGTGAACCTTCTAGTCTTTAAAACCATAGACTATCTTTTGATAGATAGGCTCCATAAGCTTTCTTCACCTCATTTGTTTATACACCCACTTTTTGTCTTGAGTGATTGTGTCGGGAAGGTGACCATCATGGAATACCAGTTCCTTAAATTCCATATCTATAGGCTTAAGTCTTACCCACAGGAAGCCTATTTTTATTTTATCCCTGGAACAAAATCTTGCAATAATTTTCTCTTTTTGGGTAAGTCCATCCTGAATGACTTATCCTTTAACATTTACAAGAATTTATCTGTAACCAACCCCATTTACATAGTCTCATTCATGCTATTTCCACAATAATTGCTAATAACCCTATTTTTTAGAATCGGAAGAAAGCATCAGCATCAATATCCCATTGACACTGAGTTGATTTCAACTCATGGGTACCCTATAGGACAGAATAGTATTGCCTCATAGGTTTCCAAGGCTGAAAAAAAAATCTATTTATTGTGAGATGGGTGAAGGTTTACAGAATACATCCGTTTTCCATGTGACAGTTCACACATATTTTGCTTCATGATATTGACTGCAGTCTGCTCAACGTAATATCACTTATCGCACTTCCTCCTTGTATTTCCTGTCTCCATTCCCCCTTCTTTCCTGACCCTTCTGAACTTTATCTTTGAATAAATTATATCCTTTTGATTCAAATAGTTGATTAGTGTTACTTTTTACCTTATAGATCTACCTATTGCTTGGCTGAAGATTGAGCCAAGGGAGTGAGTTCAGTTCCAGATCTGAAGGTGCCTAAGGACAACAGTCTTGTAGGTTCCAAGAATCTCTCTCTGAGCAATACCCCTAAACTTTTAAAATAAGTTTAAACTTTGTTGCACATATTTCTCCTATTCTATCCCAAAATTCCAAAGCAAATTCATTATCATTGTGTTGAAGCTGACTCATAGAGACCCTACAAGATAGAATAGAACTTCACCCTTTCATTTTCCAAGGCTTAAATCTTTACCAGAGCAGACAAACTCATATTTCTCACATGGACCAACTGATAGGTTAGAAACACTTACTTTGTGGTTAGGAGCTCAATGAGGAGTCCACTCTGCCATTAGAGCTCGTTAAGAATGCTATCCAGGATTCCCTAATGCTATCCCTCTCAGATCAGTTGGTAGTGGCAATAAATGTAGATCTTAAAGGGGTCAGACTGCCACATCATAACTCTTCCTTGGGGAAGATGGTGGGTTTGAACTGCTGATTGATTAGCCCTTAAGTGCTTAATTACTGCCTCACCAGGGTTCTCCTTAACATCAGAACAGTGGACACTTATTGGTTTTTCTTGCTGGTCTCTGTTCCCTAAAAATTGCACTTCATCCACAGGGTTTTCTTCCACAACACACAGCTGCTAGTGTTTTTGGTTTTTTTCTCCACATGACTTCACCTTCCTGGTCAAAGTTGATGTGTCCAGTGCTAAACACACAATGAAAACATAGCCATATTTGCACACTACAAAATTTGAAGTGAGACAGCAAACTATTTGTTGAGTTTTTTGAATGACAGAAGTCTAAAAGGAAGTGTTATGATACAGGAAACAGTGAGTTTTGATGTCCAGGATCTATGCTGGGGACCCGGTTGGCACTCCGAATGACTATTCAAAGTGATGGTATGAATTCTCCTCTTACATGACCTACACATATAATAGATATAACCACTAAGTCCGTGATTTGACAAATGTCTTGTGTGATTGAGTTTTGGTTCCCCATAGGATTAGATCCTGAGACAAAGGTTTTAATTAAGCCATTTTTGGGGGAGATATCAATAAGGAAATGGGAAACAGAAAAGGGAAAGAAGGCAGCCAATGAAAAGTACATTATCAAACAATTTAAAATTGTGAGCAACTGGAGGTTAATCTACTGGAGACACTGTAGAAAATCCACTAGTTATTCTGCCCAGAATGTGAGGGAGTGTGGCTATTTGTCCAACAACTCCTATGGGTCATTGGTTAAGGGTTACTGCAGGAAGCAAGAATTAACTCCACAACCTCCTAAGCCATGCATGCTCAGGTACAGTGGTCTACAGAAACTAGAGAAAGCAGGAAGAGAGATGTGCTGGCCATTCAGAATTAGGCTAGCATGCCAAGTTGTCAGACATGTCAGGTTCTTGCACTATCATAACTTGTGAGATATACCACTGATATTTCAAACACAAGCATAGTTACCCGTGGTGGAAAATTTTCAGAAAAGCTTACAAGTTAAATAGACTAGAAAGAATAACCTGCCAATCTACATCTGAAAAAAATAGTGGTGTTTGTGGAGAGCATTGATAGCAGTGGAATATTGTTTCATATAGTGCAGGATGATGAACCCCTCAAGTTGGAAGACACTCAAAATATAATTGGGGAAGAGCTGTCTCCTCAAAGTAGTGTTGACCTTAGTGATATAAAGTTTCCAGGACCTATATTTGTTGATGTGGCAATGACTCAAAATGAGAAGAAACAGCAGTACTGCAATAACCACTAACAAGAAGATGGGATGCATGAAATATGGATCTAGAAAAATTGGAAGCCATGAAAAAATGGAACACATAAAGATCAAACACTCTAGGTGTTATTGAACTGAAATAGACTGGCATTGGCCATTTTGAATGTCATAATAATATGGTTTACATACCAGAGTAAAAAATTTGAAAGGAATGGATGACTTTCATGTTAAAAAAGAGAATGTTTCAACATCGATTCCAATGTTCACCATTGTTAGGTGTAGGATATATTACACCTACAAGGATGAATAATTAATAAAGTTATTATTCAAATTGACACACCAACCACTAATGCTAACAATAAAGCCATTGAGAATTTTTACCAACCTTTTCAGTCTGAAATTGATGAAACATGCAATCAAGATTACTGATGACTTGAATGCAAAAATTGGAAACTAAGGAGGAGGATCACTAGTTAGAAAATATGGCCATGGGGATGGAAGCCACATGGGAGATCTCATGACAGAATATTCCAATAAGGATGGCTTATTGATTGAACATTTATTTTTCAGTGATGTAAACAGTAACCATAGACATGGATCATGTATATTGGATAGAAATACACAGGAATTAAATCAACTACATCTGTTGAAATAAACTACTATATATACTCGAGTATAACCCAAGGCAACTAATTTTACCCCCCAAAGCTGGGGTGCTTTTTCAGCACAAAAAATTGTGCTGAAAAAAACTCGGCTTATACTCAAGTATTTACGGTATAAAGAAGTTCAATATCATCAGTCACGAGACTGGAGACCAACTGTGGAACAAACCATCAATGGCAAATTCAACTCGAATTCAAATAAAATTAAAACAAGTCCCCAAGAGTCAAAGTATGAATTTGAGTATATCTCATCTAAATTAGAGGATACTTCAAGAAGAAAGTTGACACATTGAACACAAATCACCTGAGATGATACAAGTTCTGCAATAATATCAAGAACATCATAAATAAAGAAATTCAAAGATAATTAAAAAGATAGAAACTAAAGAAAAGACAAAATGGATGTCACGTTGAATGTGGAGTAGCTGAAGCCAATGAAAGAAATGATGAAGTACGAAAAAGAGAGAGAGAGAAATATAGAAATAATTGATGAAGTAAAGACGCTGAATAAAGAAGCTGAACATAAAATTTCAAAGGGGAATTCAAAAAGATGGAATGAAGAATTATATGAAAAGGTGCAAAGACCTGGAATTAGGACAGCAAAAATGAAAAGAATGTGCATTTCACTAGCTGAAAAAATTGAAGAGAAATTCAAAATACAGAATTACACAGATAGCATCAAAAGAAGATGAAAGGGATTCACTGACCACATGAAGCCCAGGCTCCACAGCGCTGAGTCCAGAAGACCAAGATAGCATAGGGTTCTCACTGCAGATTGCTCTGAGAGTACTCACAGTAGTAGGCCCTGGATCAACTTGGGAAAATGTAGAACTCAAAATAAGAAGACTAACCTTAGGATATGATAGGCACTAGTGGAATTCCCATTTGACACCTGACCTCACCTCCATGGCTCAACTTTCAGCCCCCAAATAGGAGACCTATACTGTCAACGATGTACAATTCAGAGCCCAGCATTTGTCAGGGAGTTACTCAGAAGGCAGGAAGGAATGGGAACGAAAGACCAATGGAAACGGCAAACAAAGGGAGGGAATAGGAAAAGTAGTATTGCATTGTAGGTATTGCAATCAATATCATAAAACATTGCATGAATTGTAAGGAAAATCAATATACTCTGTAGATTTTCCCTCACATCACAATCAAAACAGTGTAAAAAGAAAATAAGTCATATGACCGAGTACACTGGTAGATCTTGCTGAAGACCAATTTCCAGTGTTAAAAGATGTCACTTTGAAGAATAAGGCACAGCTGAGCCCTAGTGGTATAGTGGTTACAAACATAATGCATCAGAACCAACCCAGTTGGGTTGCTCAACACAAGATCAGCAGTTCTGCTCCCATACAAAGTTCCAGTATTGGAAACCCACAGGGATATCTCTCCCCTGTCCTATAGAGTTGCTAAGGGTTGGAATCAACTTGATGGCAGTGAACTGGATGTAAGCCAGGCTGACTAGAGGCACAAATCAAGTGCCACTCATATATGTGCAATAAATAGTTTTCTATCAAGAAGTCATTATAATATTTCTATTTCAAGGAAATATCCCAGGCCAGTCCAACTCAAGTCCATAAGTCCAACACTAGCCCATAAGTTCCTTTCCAACTTACGCAGTTACATGCAATGATGCAGAATGCAGGGATGTCAAAGGCCAGTGATTGCAATGTCTTGTGGACCCAAGGTCGATGGAAGTATGGCAAGACTCTGGCAGCTCTCAACGTGGGCAGGAAGCAGTCAGGTGAATGCAAAAAGAAGGGGAAGTTCCCAGGGCCCTCCTTATGAGAAGGCCATGGCCACAAAGAGGCACCATCAGGCTATGGTGTGATTGACAGATTGGATACCAACCTTACACTTTGACATATCTTCAAACTGACATAAAATTATATAACTATCATACTATGGCATTTTCAATCACCTCATATGTACTTGAAAATGGACAATAATTATGAAAGGTAAAATAAAAGTTGATGTCTTTGAATTATGATGCTGGTGAAGAATATTGAATATTCCATGGACTTTCAGAAGAAGGAACAAATCTTTCTTGGCAGAAGTAGAGCCAGAATGCTTCCTAGATGTGAGAATGGCAAGACTTCATATCACATACTTTGGACATGTTAACAGCTGAGCATAGTCCCTAGAGAAGGATATCATACTTGATAAATTGGAGTGGTGAAAAAAAGAAGAAGGTCCTCAATGGGATGAATTGGCATACTGGCTGCAAAAACGGACTCCAACATTAACTGTGAGGAAACAGGATGTGGGTGCTATGAGTTAGAGCCAAATTAACAGTGTCTAACAATGACAACTCCCCTCCCCCGCCCCGTCTGTCAATTTGCTGCACTGTGGTAGCTTGTGCTTTGCTGTAATGCTGGGAGTTAGTCCACTAGTACTTCAAATACCAGGCAGGATCACCCACGGTGAACAGATTTCAACACAGCTTCCAGAGTAAGAACTGACAGGACGACAAAACAATCAGTCCACTTCTGAGGGATTCACCATTGAAAACTTTCTGCATAGCAGTAAAATATTGTCTGATATAATGCCAGAAAATGAGCCCCTCAGATTGCAAAACAATCAAAATATCACCGAGAAAGAGAGCTTCCTCAAAGTAGAGTCCACCTTAATGATAACTCAAAACCTCACAACAGGAGCTGTAGATAACATCATAATAAATGGAGAAAATATTGAGGTTATCAAGGATTTCGTGTTGCTTAGATTCACAACTAATGATCATGGAAACAACAATCAAGAAACCAAATAACATATTGCATTAGGCAAATCTACTGCACATAACCACTTTAAAGTACTGAAGATCAAGAATTTCACTTAGGATTAAGTTGCGCCTGGCCCAAGGCATGGTATTTTCCGCCACATCTTATGCATGTGAAATTTGAACATTGAATGAGAACGACTGAAGGAGAACTGGTGCATTTGAATTAAGGTACTGACAAAAAAATACTGAAAGTACCATGGGTGGAGAGAAGAACAAACAAATCTGTCTGAGAAGAAGTGCAGCTAAATGTTCCTTGACAGATAGGATGGCGAGACTTCATCTCCTGTACTTTGCAGATGTTATCAGGACAGACCAGTCCCTGGAGGACATCATACACATTACAGTGGAGGGGTTGCAAAAAGAGGAAGACACCCGATCAAATGGATCGAGACAATTCCTACAACAATGGGCTCAAACATAACAAAATTTTTGAGTATGGAGCAGGACCAGGCAATGTTTCATTCTGTTGTGTAGGCATTATTATGAGACAGAACTGACTTGAAGGCATCTAGCAACAAAGTGTACTAAAGCTTTCTGGCACCTTCATTTGCTGATGTATTATAATTCAAAATGAGAAAAATCATTGCAACCATTCATTAATAATCAGAACATGAATCGTGCAAATTAAGAATCTAGGAAAATTAGAAATCATAAAAAACGGAATCTGACCTATAAAGATCAGTATCCTAGGCATTGGTGAGTTGAAATAGTCCCTTTGAATCTTAAAATGATAACAATGACTATGCTGACAATGACAAATTCAAAAGAATGTCTCTTTCATCCTCAAAAAGAGCATTTCTAGATCTATCTTGAAATGCAATGCTGCCTGTGACAGAATAATATCTATCTTCACACACAAGGAAGGCCGGTTAATAGAACCATTATTGAAATTTTCTCACAAACCACTAAAGCCAATGAAGAATTGTACCAACTTCTTTAGTCTGAAATTGATCACACATGTACTGAAAATGCATTAATAATTGCTGACAATTGGAATGCACACATGGAAACAAAAAGGAAGAAAGAGTAATTAGAAACTATGGCTTTGGGGATCGAAAAGAAGCTGAAGAATGCATGAAAGAATTCTACAAGAGCAATAACTTCCTCATTGCAAACAGCTTTATTCAACAACAGGAGCGGCATATATACATGTGGAATACACAGGAATGGAACTGATTAAATCTGTGGGAAGACAGGATAGAGAAGCTCCATATCATTGAGACAAAATAAGACCAGGGGCCAACTATGTAACAGACTATCAATTACTAATATGCAAGTTCAAGTCATACCTGAAGAAAATTAAAATAAGAACGCAAAAGAGCCCAAATACAGCCTACATTATATCTGTGGTCGGCTGGGGTTTCTAGAGAAACAAACCAGTGATACTGATACATGTAGAAGAAGGAAATTTATATCAATAAAGAATTTTACATTAAGAAGTCCACACAACAAGAAACCCCAGTCCAACTCCAGCCCATAAATCAGATGCAAACTAGAGGCCCTTCCAGACTCATGAAGCTGTTGGAGGAATAGCCCAAGAAACAGGAAAACCACAGGTTGGTGGAGGCAGAGTTGGGAGAATCCAAAGTCAACAGGCAGTTGGCAGGCCACAGACAGCTCTTAGGGTCAGCAGGTCTCATGGTGATTGCCATCCCAAGAAGCCAGACGTAGGGTCCAGGGTCTTTTCATCTGGAAGAAAAAGAGTGAGCCCATTCTCCACAGTCTACTTATAGCTATGAAATAGGTCACACCCCCAAGGAGACTGTGACCTGCACCTTCTGAAGATCCTGGTCAAGCTAAATTGACACCAAACCTTACTCTCACAATATTTCACCTGAATTTAGAGCCTATCTCAAGAATGGTTTGGACATATTGAACATTAATGATCAGCTACCAGAAGACTTGTGAAATAGCATCAAGGTCATCAATCTTTTTTTTTTGTCATGTCAACTGGGGCTATTTATTTATTTATCATAAATTATTTTATTGGGGGCTCCTCAAAAAGATCATTAATAATACAGGAAAGAAAGAAAATACTACAGTGCATATCAGAGGAGACTGTGAAACTTGCTCTTGAACCTAAAGCAGCTAAAGCAAATGGAAGAAATGATGAAATAAAAGAGTTGAACAGAAAAATTTGAAAGGCCAGCTTGAGAAGATAAAGTAAAGAATTATATTGTAACGTGTAAAGACCTGGAATTAGGAAAGCAAAAGGAATGAGTACAGTCAGCATATCTAAAATTGAAAGAACAGAAGAAAAAATCCAAGCCTTGGATTAAAATGTTGAAGGATTATTTATCAAACTATTGAATGATGCAGGGAGAATCCAAAGACTATGGAAGGAGTATACAGAGTCTCTGTACCCAAGAATTAGTTGAGGTTCTACTAGTTCAAAAGGCCAAGATGAAGTTGAAGCTGCAATGTAAGCATTAGTGAAAAGCAAGGAAGGATAGGAATGGAAATATTTCAACACGCTCATGCAGTGATAGTCCATGTCAAGAAATTTGGAAGATAGCTATCTGGCCAACCAACTGGAAGTGATTAATATTTGTGTCCATTCTAAAGAAATATGATGCAACAAAATCTGCAAATTAATGTAAAATAACATTAATATGACATGCAAGTACAATTTTATTGAAGATAACTTTAAAAGTAGTTATAGCAATATGTCAACAGGAAGCTGCCAGAAATCCAGGCTGTATTAAAAGAGGGCATGAGGCAAGGTATATCAATGCTGATTTCAGATGGACCTTGGCTGAAAACAGAGGATACAAGGAAAATGTTTACTTATGTACTATTGACTATGCAGAGGATTTTACTGTGTATCATAACAAACTTTGGGTAGCATATGAATACATATGAGAACAATGGGAATTCCCGTACATTTAATTGTGCTCCTGTGGTACCTGTACATAAAGCAACAGGAAGTGGTTCGAATAGAACAAGGGGATAGTGCGTGGTTTAAAATCAGGAGAGTGTGTGTTGTGGTTATATCCTTTCACCATATGTGTTAGACAGGGTTCTCTAGAGAAACAAAACCAGGACATTTATGATTTGATAGATAGATAGAACACGAAGGAATATAACAGCTAATTAGTCCACATAGCAGTACAGAGGACTCAGTTTAACTCACTTCCATGCAACAGTAAATATGGCAGTACAGCCAGGCAGCAAACTGCAGAACTAGGTAAGGCAGCCACACACTGGTCTGATCACCAGAGAGCAACTGAGAGATAGGTGTGGCTTGCTGAGCCATTTATCTCTTTGCCCACGAATCAAACTGCGAACTTATTAATCCCACATGTTCTTATTGGCCAGGTTGGCACTATAAACCTACCTATCTATCACACTATACTTATTCAAATAATCTGAGAAGCTGCTCTGTATGAGGAAGTTGAGGCATCTGAATTGGAGGAAGAATCATTAACAACCTGTGTTATGCAGATGACCCAATCTTGCTGGCTGAAAGTCAATAGGCCTTGAAGTACTTAATGATAAAGCTCATATAAATTAGTCTTCAACACTAAGAATACAAATGTCTTCTCAACTTGACAAATATAAACCCACAACATCATTACAAATAGAGAAACGTAGCTAAACTCTATTTTACTTGGACCCACAATCAATACTCACAGAAGCAGCAGTCAATAAATCAACGTATTTCATTGGAAAAATCTGTTGTAAAAGACCTCTTTAAAATGTGAAAGAGCAAATGTTTTACTCTGGGGATTAGCAAGTTATGCCTGCTTTTAGCCTTGATATTTTTAATCACCTTAGATGCATGTGAAAGGAGTCTTAATTTCAGTGTCTGGTATGGGTTGAATGACTCACAGCAAGGTTGGTGGTTCAACCCACTTGCTGCTCCACAGAAGAAAGAGGAAGCTATTTGACCCTGTAAAGATTTACAGCCTTGGAAACCCTATATGGTCACTATGAATAACAATAGACTTGATGGTAATGTTTGGCATATGCATGTGAAAGATGGACCATAATTAAGGAAGACTGAAGAAAATATGATGCCTTTAAAATATGATGTTGCAAATAATATTGAATATACCACGAATGCCCAGCAGAACAAAGAGGTCTGTCCCAGAAGAAGTACAGCCAGAATGTGTTTTAGAAGTGAGGATGGTAAAACTTCATTTCATATACTTTGAACATGGTATCAGGAGAAATTAGTCCCTAGAAAAGGACAAAATACTTGGTAGAGCATCATCAAAAAACAGGTAATCCCGGAATGAGATGGATCAACACAGTGGCTGTAACAATAGGCTAAAATATGACCATTGTGAGGATGTCACAGGACTAGAAAGGCTTTTATTCTATTGTGCATAGGGTCACTATAAGTGGCAGTGCGTGAGTTTTTGTTGATTAACAACACTGGGATATGAGCAATGTCCCCATGGCATATGCTAAACTGTCACCATGCTGGACACAGTTGATCTTTGTGGCTTTAGAGGGTAATTATTTGGAGGGTTATGATTCCACTGAATTTTTTTCTGTGTATTCAAACTATTCCATCCTAAGATTCCAGAGATCTATCCAAACCAAGCTCACTGCCATTGAATCAATGATAACTCATATCGACCCTACAGGACATGGGTAAAATTGTACCTGTGAGGTTCTGAGACTGTACCTCTTTACAGAGTAGAATCCCATCTTTCTCCCGAAGAACAGCCGGTGATTTCAAAATACCGACCGTGCAATTAGCAGCCCAATGTGTAACCAAGACCTATTCAGGGAAGCTAGAGGGAGAGCATGAAAATAAATGAGTAGTTGAGGTGGTTGGATGCACATCCATCCCTTTGTTCTACTCTCTATGACTTTTTCTGAGTTCATTCAAAATGTAAATTAAGACACAAAATAGAATTCTACCCAACCCTGCTATATGCCTAAACAGTATCCATTTTCTCATTCTTACTACTAATAGAAGCTCAATTTTGTTTAGGGTGATAATGTACCTACTTAAATCGCTCACTCCTAGGCTGCCTTGCAGCTATGCATAAGCATTTGACCCAGTTTGGGCCAAATATGTGTAGGTGAAAGATACTGAGTAGGACTCCCAAGAAAGTTTTTGTTGTTGTTTAAGGCAAAACACTTGTCTGGCATAACCCATTTCATTTTTGTCCTTGGCTCTTCTGCTGTCATGCTCCCTAGTCAGAATATTGAAAGATGGGAGAGTCACATAGGTTACATGAGTTTGGCAGACCAAAAAGCATGCATTCTCCTATATCCAAGATGAGTCCCTGAGCAAATACGCCAGACCTAGGCTACCTATTTCAAGACTTACTATTGTATAAGACAAACCCCTGTGTGGTGCAAAGGGTTAACACAATTCACTGCTAAGCCAAAGATGCCTTGGAAGAAAAACCTGGCAATCTACATTTAAAAATTCAGCCCTTGAAAACTTCATGGAGCACAGTTCTACCCTGAATCATATGGGGTAACTGTAAATCAGAATCAATTCAGTGGCAACTGGTTTGGTATTTTTGGTGTTAATATAAGAAAAATGAAGCTTTTGTGATTAGACCACTAGAGTCGGTTTGTTTTTTTTCCCATGTAGCCAGATACAATTTGGACTGATAGAGAAATAATTAAAAGAATGTAGAGTTAAGTAAGCGTAATGATTATGGAACTAATAATTTAGCAATGGGCTGCTAACCACAAGGTCAGTAGTTCAAATGCACCAGTCACTCAGGGGGAGAAAAGTGAAGCTCTCTGCTTCTGTAAAGATTTACAGTCTTGGAAGCCCTATATGGGGTTGCTATAAGTTGTAATCAACTTGATAGCATTGTATTTGTTTGAGTTTGGTGACTAGTATGTAAGCTTTGAGGGGGTAGTAATAGATACTTTGAATACTATTCTTAGTACTATAAGTATTATGTCTTTTGCAAATGGGTAAACAAACAAAAGCGATATTCATTTTGTGTTTTCTGTAGTTTGCCTTATTCTTCCAAGAAGATTGCTCAAGTGTTAAGACCCAGTCTTCTCAGGCATACTTGAATAAAAGAATAACTGATAGACACAGACTTGAACCCTTGCCTGTGTGATCATTGGTGTGTCACTGTTTTTCAATCCATTTCTCATCTGTGAACTGGGGATTACACACGTAGGCCACAGGGTTCTTTTGGAGATTCAGAGTAATATGTGTGTCTTTGATTGAGTGCCCGTGCATGCCGAGCTTATTCCTCAGGCCTGGGTGCAGGGAGGCTATTTGAGATCTGATGGCAGGGAGTGGGAATAGGAAAGCGGACGCAAGACTGAGTTAGGGGGAGAAGCAATCACAATGGGAACGGGGTGTTGAGGCTTTTAATGTAGGATACAGGGTCTTGATTCCCCCAGGACTTCTGAGCAACATGGGTTCTGTCCTAGAATTGTCTACCAGAAACAGGAGGCTGGGCTCTTCTTCGCCTGTAGTGGTGTTGAGCATTCCTCCTAGTAAGGTGACCTCTCCTACCTTCCTGGGTTTGGCTTTCCATGCCTTTGAAAAGGCTTCGGGGCAGAAGGACATGGAGAGCTGCGTGCTGCACAGTTGTGATAAGACACCATTTCAGCAGGAGCCTGCACTTACATAGAGCCGTTCGCCACTGCTATGATGGATATCAGGAGGAGCCCTGGAAGTGCAGTGGTTACAAGTTGGTTTGCTAACTTCAAGGTCAGCAGTTCAAAACTACTAGCTCCAAGGAAAAAAGATGGGGTTTTCTACTCCAATAAAGAGTTGTAGTGTTTGAAACTCGCAGGGGGCAATTGTACACTGCCCCACAGGATCGCTATGAGTCGGTATTGACTGGAAGGCAGTGAGATGGTGTCTGAGATGGGTCAAAGGAATGTGGCATGGCAACCCTAAGAATCTGCTACAGAACCAGAAAGTGCCTGGGATAGATGAGTTTATTGTGCTTGGCCTTTTAAAACCATCAAACGGGCAACATTTAGAAAGTCAAACATACCAAGTGTCATTGGAGATCCGGGGAAAGCAGAGAAACACTGCTAATGATGCAGGTTTGCTGCACAGCAATCTGGCAGAGCTTAGTGAAAGTCCATTGAATGGAGCCTAGGACCTAGTGAGCCCCTCCTGGGCGTACAACCAAAGAAGCGCAGTCACTGAGTTGACTTTCATTCCTCGTGACCCTATCAAACAAAGCTGAATGGTCCCATGATGTTTTCAAGGCTTCTATTGGGAAGTAGACAGCCATGCCTTTATCCCACAGTGTGTGGAAGACGGCTTCAAACTACTGACCTTTGGGTTAGCAGCCTAGCACTTATTATCTCCCCCATCAAAGCTCTCTCCTGGATGTATAAAAACAAACAAAACCCCAGTTGATTCTTCCTCATTAGCAACCCTACAAGGCACAGTAGAATTGCTGCTTTAGGTTAACAAAACTAAATTTTTACGACAGCAGACAGCCTCTCTTTGCTCCATGGAATAGCTGGTGGTTGGAACTGCTCACCTTGGGGTTAGCAGCCCAACACATAATTCCTGGGTATATAGGCCAAGCTATTTATCCAATTCAAAGGGCCCTTGGGACATTTTTACAAGAAGGGTCACCACACTGATACCTGCAGTAGAGAAGAGTTGGAGCCGAATTGGATGCCAATCAACAGACAACTGAAGAAGGAAACAAAAGAAAGATGATGATTGCTCATGACCAAGTGGCACGCAGCAGCACATACAATTGATATGCAGCATGGCAATAACTCTTAAGGACATTGCAAGGAGTTGAAAAGGTCAAAAACGGAATGAGATTTATATTGCAGTACCATTCATGGAAGCTGAAAGCCCATTCACCAAGCAGGATGGTCTAGTGCACATGGCTGTATGCCTATAAGGACACACACACACCAAGCACCCAGCAGGGGGTATTAATCTGAAGAGGGGAATGGAAGTGATGTGAATGTGGAAAAGGAGGGACAAAACACAAGCAGGGCCTGACATTGATCAGGGTTCACAGTGTGCTATAAAGTAGGCACGATTAATCACTTCCCTGTACCAGAAGACTGAGCTAGATTTTTAAAGCAAATCGAGTGCCTGGAACACAATGGTTGTTAGTTGCTGTTGAGTCAGCCTCCATTCCAACTCACTGTGACAACCAGCTCCCAGTGACTCCATGGGCAATATTCTCCCTGGTCCTGCACCATCTCTTTGGTTGTGCATCAGATTGTGATTCACAGGGGTTTTCGTTAACTGGTTTTCAGAAGAAGAAAGCCACGCTCTTCTTCATCGCTCATCTTAGTCTGGACACATCACAGAAACAGGTTCAGTCTCAAAGCCACACCCAACCAAGCTTCCCCATTTCAGTGTCATAGCAACACAGAATCAGTTCAGTACCTCAGCAATAACCAAGCATCCCCCTGACAAATGAGTGTTGGATGCACATGAGTTTCACTGTCTTGGACTCAAACCCAGATCTCCCACATGAAAAAGGAGAATTCTACAACTGAACCACCAATTTACCCTCAGAATATAATATGTATCCAGTAAATGGTTATTAAGAATGTGGCTGCCAGGAAAATCCAGCAATTTCCTGCCAAGGCTTAACACTAATATCTTCCCCCACACACTAGAAGGCTGCAGAGGAATGACTTTCTCCATGCCAGCCCTGGTATCTAGACAAGGGACCCTAACACTGAGCCACTGAGCCCCAGCAGGCTGGGGAGCAATGTCAAATTGGATGAGGGACAATCCTGGTTGAGTTAATTTCCCTAAGCTCGCAGGGCAGTTTAGCATGTCCACAGCTGTGTTCAGAATAGCCATGCGATTACCACCGAGAGAAATTCTACATGATTTCACACCCCATGCTAGTCGTTGCAGCCATCGTTGAGTACAGTTCATGCTCATCACTATCTAGAACTCACGGTGACGCTGTGGGTGAGCCATTGGGCAGGTAACCTCAAGGTTGGCAGTTCAAAGGCACCAGTTGTTCACTGAGAGGAAGGTGAGATGATCTGCTCCTGTAAAGATTTAGCCTGAGGAATTTTATATAGGGTCACAGTGAGTCAGGATCAACTCAATGGTGTTGGTTTGGTTTATTAGACCTACTATCAGATCATATTTAATGTTTTTATTAACATGTATATTTGCCACAAATCCAATGTCTTTTATTTTTATCACTGCAGTTCAATACAATTTGTGCCTTTGTGATTCTGTATTTCATTGGAGGTATTTGGAAATATTATTCTGGGCAGTGGGCAGGTGTTCCATAGCCTTTCCTAAATGCCAAAAGGATCCATGGGGTTGCAATGGTTAAGACCCTCTAATAGAGTTTATCAAAGAGCCCTGGAGGCACAATGGTTAAGTGCTCAGCTGCTATCCAAAAGGTTGAAGGTTTGAACCCACCAGTGGCTCTGTTCTTGGAAGAAAAACCAGGCAACTCATTCTTGTAAAGATTACAGCATAGAAAAGCCTAGAGCAGTGGTTCTCAAACTTCCTAATGCCACAACCCTTTCATACAGTTCCTCATGTTGTGGTGACCTCCACAACCATAAAAATATTCTCATTGCTACTTCATAACTGTAATTTTGTTATAGTCACACTGTGCAAGGGTCCCACAGGTGGAGAACCATTGGTCTAGAGAGCTCTGCACTGATGCATTGAGTCACTATGAGTTGGACTGGACTAGAAGGTTCCTAACAAAAACACCAACAATCATTTTTTACCATACCTTGTTAACTCAAAAAGATTAATAAGCAATTTCACAAATGAGGACATCCAGTTGCCTCTCCAAACTGGACAAGCATGAGTTAATGGTGACCTTGACCCCACGGTGTCCTCCAGTTGGTGCCATGCTGCCTTTATTCCCTCTGCCTCTCAGTTCTGTGGAGAAGAAGGGGAAAGGGAGGGAAAGAAAAAGAAAGAAATGAAAACATAATTTTCCCAGCTTCTTCACAACACTGAATTGAACTTTACTTTTAATAAAAGTATTATGAAATGGAAATGGTGCTTTCACTATTTTGCTTTTAGGTGATATTCAGAGACATGGTGCTGGTAATTATTTGAGCCGGGGAGGTTAGTGTGCAGACTTTCTGAACATGGTTGAGCCAGCATGCCCCCTTCCAGGCCTAGCATTTCCCTGGACTATGAGAAGTTATAGACAGTCTACCCTCTTCTTCCTCTGACTTCGCTGCAAACCATGGACACACTGGTTCTGACTTGACCTGGCTCCAGTACAGAAAAAAATATCCTCCTTGCATAATTGTAGTGCTTGCATTGGAAGGCACCCAGAGACAAATCTCTCATCTGGTGGCATAATGGGTTATGTGTTGGGCTATTAACTGCAAGGTCAGCAGTTGGAATTCACCAGTCGCTCCTTTGGAGAAAGATGAGGCTTTCTTCTCCCATAAAGAGTTATAGCCTTAGATGAGTATAAAAACTCAAAATGCATTGGCAGAGATTCCACAGAGAATAAGCCTCCATTAAATCCCCTGGGACCATTCACCAAGGATGGGATTAAACCCTGCTCACCATCAGTACATCAGAAAGTGTATTGTTGCAGATATGATTAGGTTAAAAATTAACATCTTATCATTTGTCTTTACTCTTAACACGTTTTTCATTTGTTCTTGTTTTAATATTCTGCTTTCCTTTTTATTGAAAAAAGTAACTAATGTCACTAAACAAGTAGAGAATTTGTTAAATGAGAATCTAATTGGTTATGTAAACTTTCACTGTAAACATAACACAATTTTATTTTTACAAAGAGTTATAGCCTTGGAAACCCAGGAGGCCGGAGTATTTTCTCTCGATAGGATTGTTATGCACCCAATGGCAATGAGTGTTGTTGTATTTTGTTTCTTTATTGTTTCTGTAGCTATGGTGGGGTATAGGGGTTATGTGTTGGGCTGCTAAACGCAATGTCTGAAATGGCAAATTTGAAATCCCCAGCCACTCCAAGGGAGAAAGATGAGGCTTTCTACTCCCCTAAAGAGTTCCAGTCTCAGAGCAGCCAGTCCACAAAGAGAACAACATGGCTGGCCCCACTATGAGACATGATGCCCCTCAGTGACCAAGGGTGATACAGGGGACAGCACTGGAGACACAGTGTGCGAATTGCACCTAACCTGATTCCACCACACCGAGGCAAAGTGTGGTGGAGTGCAGTGGAACAGCAAGGGAATGGAGGGGCAAGGTCCCCAGGGAATGCTGAAAGTGGACTTTGGGGCCAGGTTGTGGTGCCTCAACAGACTGGATTGGAAAACACTCCTAAGGTCCAACAAATGATCCTTGAACTAACTATAAGCTTTTCTTTCTTGATGTGTTTTGTTTTGTTCTTTGTCAGTGGTTTGTTTTTGTTGTTTTGTTGTCTGGTTGTATACTGTTGCTCTGTTTTCCTCTGTCTTGTTTTCATGCATGTTAGTGTCTCCACAGGTCTGTCTCAATAAGACAGGCTGGATGAACTATCTGGAGCAAAAACAACAGGACCAACAGTTCCGGAGGCACGTGGGATAGGGGAAGGTGTGGGGGGGTAAGGAAGTGGTGTTAACAAACACAGGGACAAGGGAACAACATGGGACTCAAAATGGTAGCGAGGGGGAAGTGGCAGGCATGGTAGGGAATGATCAAGGGTAAGATTACGTAAAGAAGAGGTATAGCTGTAACCCAGGTTGGGACGAAGCATGGTAGTGGGACAGGAGGAAAGTCAAGGGAGATGGAGGAGAGAGCTAGGAGTCAAAGTGCATTTATAGAGGTCTAGACAAAGACATGTACATGCAAATATATATATATATATATATATATATATATATATATATATATATATATATATATATATATATATATATAGTGAATGAAGGGGGAAGTGCAGAGTGGAGACCCAAAGCCCATTTGCTGGCCACTGGAGATCCCCTCACAAAGGGGTTTAGGAGAGGAGATGGGTCAGTCAGGGTGCGATGTAGTACTGATGAAAAACACAGCTTTTCTCTAGATCCTGGATGCTTCCTCCCCACAACTACCATGATCCGTATTCTGCCTTGCAGGACTGGATAGGGCAGAGGTTGTACACTGGTACATATAGGAGCTGGAGGCATAGGGAATCCAGGGTGGATGATACCTTCAGGACCAGGAGTGTGAGGGGTGATACTGGGAGAGTAGAGGGTGAGTGGGTTGGAAACGGGGAACAGATTACAAGGATCCACATGTAACCTCCTCCCTGGGAGACAGATGGCAGAGAAGGGGTGGAGGGAGACTCCGGATAGGGCAAGATATGACAAAATAACAATCTGTGGATTATCAAGGGCTCATGATGGAGTGGGAAGCGGGGAGGGAGGTTAAAAAAAAAGAGGACCTGATGCAAAGGGCTTAAGTGGAGAGAAAATGCTTTGAGAGTGATTAGGGCAAAGAATGTACGGATATGCTTTATACAATTGATGTATGTATATGTATGGATTGTAATAAGAGTTGTATGAGCCCCTAATAAAATGTTTTAAAAAAAAGAGTTCCAGTCTCAGAAACTCACAGGTGCAGTTCTACCCCATCCTATAGAGTTGCCATGAGTCGGCATCAACTGGATGGCAGGAAGGACACATAACGATTCAGACCTGGGCTTAGTTTGGGTTATCACTGAAGCAGACCCTGGCCAAAGACTTAAAGGCAATGAGCTTATTTAGGAAACTCTGAGCATGCAGGTAATGATGTGGGGTTGTGAGCCAGTGGAGGGAAGGCCACCGATAACAAATACATTGTGAATCCAATTACAAACCTGGGAACCTGCTGCTTAATCACTTAGGAAGTCTCCAGGGGTAGGGTGTAGCACACGCCTCTCAGAGTTTTGCCATCCAAGGAGTGAGGGGCCTGGTCAGGGCTGTTCCCAGGGGCATATGTTCCTCAGCACATTCAGCCAGCATCAGCAAAGGGACCTTCAGAGCTGGCCCTCGGTGACTGAGGCGCGTACACGGAATCAGGAATTTGGGAGTGAAGAGAAGGAGCACCGGGAGTGTCTGCTACAGATTGGAGACTGGAAAGTCAACTCGTTGCTCCTCAAGGGGACAGGCGCTCCCCTCTCTGGATCTCACTTTTAACATCGATACACAAAGGTCGATTCTGTGAGGGTCACAGACTGGGGACTCCCATAGCCAAATGAGGACCTGTGTGGACTCTGGTTGGCCTGCTTATTCACTGCCATCTAGAAGATTCCAACTCACCGTGACCCTGTAAGACCGAGCAGAACTGCCCCTGTGGGTTTCCGAGGTTGAAATTCTATATGGACTAGAAAGTCTCATCTCTGCACAACCCCCACCCTATCCCCCACCCCCCGCTCCCCAGTGTGACTGGTGGTTTCAAACTACTGACCTTCTAGTTAGCTGCCCAACACAGAACCCACTGTGCCACCAGGGCTCTTTGGCCTACCTGGCTTCTATCCAATGTTATTGAATCGCCTTTGAAAAATCAGGAGCTTTTTAAGAAAACAGGAATTTTGACTTTCTCTAGAAAAATCGATCTGGCATCACTGGAACCTAAACTAGAGGATCCACAATTCCACGTGGCTCTGGGAATCTCAACATTTCTTCCTCCTGCTCAAAGTAAAATGGTTTAAGGGGACCTTTCACAGCTGGTGGGCTGGTCTCCTTTCTAGAAAGTTGCCTCTGTAAAGAAAATGCATCTTTCTTCCCTTTTACCTAGTTGGGGGTGGTGAGGGTAGCAGGAGCCATTGGGTTAAGAAAAAACAGTCGAGGTAGCTTCAGTTGCCCTGCCAGGGCTTTAGAGTCCAAGCCTTTTTTGCTCCACCTGACTGGCCTGCTGTTTCCAGGGCAGCCCCACCATCTGTTCCCAGATGCAGGGAGGGAGCCCACTTTCCTTCATCACACCTGCCCCAAACTCAGGCCCAGAACTACTGTCTAAACACAGAACAACTTTTGTCTGTGGGCAAATGTGGGACCCCAAATTTCTTCCCTCTTTCCCAATACTCCTTCAGTGACTTGATGACCTGGGCCAGGCTGAGATGAATTAGCTTGCTCCTCATAGCTGGCTGCTGGGTTCCAGTCAACTCCCAGAGGCCACTGGCTGTGCCCATCAGTAGAAGTGGGAGTTGAGAACCCTCAGCTCTTGGCTGAGCAGCTCTGTCAGTCTGTAGCTGTTGACTGTAGCTGCTTCTGACAGCCAGTCTAGCTGGTGCTTTAAGTCATTTCAGTCGCTCCACCTCAGCTGTGATTAGTCTAGTCTCTGTAGCCTCAGAGGGAGGGGAAAACCAAACACCTCAATTACTTTGAATCAGAGTGGGTTATCCTCTTTTAAAAGGCAGAAAGTCTGAATTGGAGGATATTTTGGGGGGTCTCTTTTATGCATTTCACATTTACAAAATAAGAACTAACAGTATTTGTTCCAGTAAGTGGATCAGAACCAACTAAGGGCCCCTCCTCCCACCAGGCCACGTCTCACTAAGAATAGAGGTCCATCACTTGTCTGGCATTTTGTGGTACTGTGGTGACTTTTCTTTTGTGTGATACTGGGAGCTATGTGATTGGCATTTCATATACCAGCAGGGTCACCCAAAGAGCTTCCAGACAAAGAACAGACAATGAAGAAGGAATTGGCTGCCCGCATGGGAAGAATGAGCCATTGAAAACCCTATGGATAGCAGCAACACTGTCAGTTACTAGACCCCCCATGAACAACAGAAGAACATTGTCAGAACGTGTGCCAGATGATGAGCTCTTCAACTTGGAAAGTATTCAAAATACGGCTGAGGAAGAGGAAGAGCTGGCTTTTCATAGGCAAGTCGACCATAATGATGCAAATCGAGTATAGCTATCAGAACCTTCATTTGCTGATGGGGCACAACTCAAAATGAGGAGAAACAGTTCAAATCGTCATTAATAATTGAAACTTGGGATGTATGAAATATGAATCTAGGGACATTGGAAGTCATTAAAAATGAAATGGAATACATAAAGATTGATATTGTAAGCATTAGTTAGCTGAAATGGACTGATATTGACCATTTTGAAACAGAAAATCTTATGGTTTACTCTGCTGGAAATGACACAATCAAGAGAAACAACATTGCATTCATCATCAAAAGGACATTTTAAGATCTATTTTAATGTACAATGCTATCTTTGATAGGATGCTATGTAGCCCCCTTCAAGGAGAACCAATCAATACAACTATTGTTCAAATTTATGCACCAACCACCCAAAGCTGGTGACACAGAAATTGAATAATTCTACCACCATATTCAGTCCCAAATTTGTCAGACTTGCTATCAAAATGCTATTGGAATGCAAAAGTTGAAAACAAAGAGGAAGGATCAGTAGTTGAAAAATATGGTCTTGGTGATAGAAACCAAGCTGGAGATCGCATGACAGAGTTTGCAAGACCAATAAATTGCTGATAGCATATACTATGTTTTCCAACTTCTGTTCTTTCCTCTTTGGTTCCTACATTTGCACTCCAATCACCAATAATTACCAATTTATCTTGATTGTATGTTAGAATTTTGCATGATTAATGATTTCTTCAAACATATGATCAACAACAAAAAAGGTGACCATAAATGTGGACTTCTCCAGATGGAATACACAGAAATCAAATTGACTACACCTGTGGGAAGAGACAATAAAAGAAGCTCAATATCAGCAACTGAAACCAGTCCAGGGGCTGATTGTGGAACAGATCAGCAATTGTTCATATGTGAGCTCAAGTTGAAGTTAAAGAAAATGCAAACAAGTACACGAGAGTCAATATACAACCTTGATAATAACCCACCAAATTTTGAGAACATCTCTGAATAAAGCACAGTGTCATTTAAAAAAAAAAGGAAAGAAAAGATACAAGTGCATGTCAGAAGAGACTCTGAAACTTACTCTTAATCAGAGAGTAGCTAAGGCAAATGGAAGAAATGATGAAGTAAAGAGCTAAAAAGAAAATTTCAAAGGACAACTCGAGAATACAAAGTAAAATATTATCACAAAATGTGCAAAGGCCTAGAGTTAGAAAACCAAAACAGATCATATTCAGCATATCTTAAACTGAAAGAACTGAAGAAAAATGTCAAGTCTCGAGGTGCAATATTAAAAAATTCTATGGGAAAAATATTGAATGATGAAGGAAACATCTGAGGAAGATGGAAACAATATGGAGTCACTGTATCAAAAAGAATAGACCAACATTCAACCATTTCAGGAGGTAACATATGAGCAAGAACCAATGGTCAGGAAAGAAGAAATCCAAGATGCATGGAAAGCACTAGCCCAAAACAAGATGCCAGGAATTTCTGGGATATCTATTGAAATGTTTCCACAAGCCGATAAAGCACTGGCAGCACTCACTCATCTATGTCAGGAAATTTGGAATACAGCTACTTGGCTAACGGACTGGAAGAGATCCATATGTGTATACATACCAAAGAAGGGAGACAAACGGAATGGTCGAATTATGTACCCCTATCATTGGCATCACATGTGAGTCAAATTGCACTGAAGCTAATACAACAACAGTTGCATTAATTCATTGACAGAAAGTTACCATATTCAGCATTCAAGAGCCATCGTGGCACAGTGGTTACAGGTTGGATTGCAAACCCCAAGGTCAGCAGTTCAAAACCACCAGTCACTCCGTGGGAGAAAGGCAAGGTTTTCTATTCCCATAATGAGTTACAGTCTCAGAAACTCACAGGGGCAGTTAGTTCTACCCTATACTATAGGGTCAGGATGAGTTGTCATCAACTACAAGGCAGTGAGTTTGGTTTCCCAGAGATTTAAGCCAGATTCAGAAGAGGATGTGGAACAAAGGATATCAGATATCAGATGGATCTTGCCTGAAAGCAGTGAATACCCCAAAGATGTTTACTTATGTTTTATTAACACCCAAGGTATCTGACTGTGTGGATCATAACAAAACATGGATAGTTTTGAGAAGGGAATTCCAGAACACTTTGTCTTGCTCATGTGAAACTTGTACATGGATTAAGAAGCAGTAGCAAAAATAGAACAAGGGTAGATTGCATGGTTTAAGAATCAAGAAAGGTGTGCATCCAGGTTACACCCACTTATTATACTTTTTCAATCTGTATGGTGAGCAAATAATCAGAGAAGCCAAATTATATGAAGAAGAACACAGAATCAGATTTGGAGGAAATATTATTAACAACCTGCTATATGCAGACGACACAGTTTGGCTTGCTGACAAGGATGGGGGACTTGAAGCACTTGCTGGTGAAGATCAAGGATTGCAGACTTCAATGTGGGATACAACTCAACACAAAGAAAACCAAAGTCCTCACAACTGAACCAATAGGTAACATGATGATAAATCGAGAAAAACTTGAAGTTGTCAGGGATTTTGTCTTGTCTGGATCCACAAGCAATGCTCCTGGAAGCAGCAGTCAAGAGATGAAAAGATACATTGCACTGGGTAGATCTGCTGCATAAGAGCTCTTTAGAATGTTGAAAAGTTAGGATGTTACTTTAAGCAGGAAGTGCACCTGATCCAAACCATGGTATTTTCATTTGCCTCATCTGCATGTGAAAAGCTTGCCATTGAGTGAAGAAGACCCAGGTAAACTATGAATTTGAACCATGGTACTGGCAAAGAATATTGACAGTACCATGGACTGCCAAAAGAACAAACAAAATCTGTCTTGGAAGTACGGCCAGAATTCCCATTAGAAGTAAGGATGGTGAGACTTTGGACATGTTGTCAGTGGAGACCAGTCCCTGGAGAGGCATCATGCTTAGAAAAATGGAAGGGCTGTGAAAAAAGGGTGAAGGCCCTTGAAGAGCTGGATTGACACAGTGACTACAACAAGAGGACTGAGCATAGGAACACTTGGGTGGATGGAGGAGGAGCTGTTATTGTTACATTCTGCTGTGAATAGGTTTGCCATGGACCAGAACCAACTGGATGGCAAACTAACAACAACAACAACAACAACAACAACAGGGAGAGACATTAAAAAGCCAAACTCACTGCCATTGAGTTGACCTTGATTCAGAGCAACCCGTGAGTTTCCCGAGAGTGTAACTTTTCACAGGAGGGGAAAGCCTGTTTAACCTACTACTTAGCAGCCCAGCCCATCACCAGGGCTCCACAAGGATAGAGAGAAGCACTGTTAGGGCTGGATAGGGCAGAGGCTGTATACTGGTACATATGAGGGCTGGAGGTACAGGGAATCCAGGGTGGACGATACCTTCAGGACCAAGGGTGTGAGGGGCGATGCTGGGAGAGTGGAGGGTGAGTGGGTTGGAAAAGGGGAACTGATTACAAGGATCCACATGTGACCTCTTCCCTGGGAGAGGGACAGCAGAGAACCGGGGAAGGGAGACTCCGGATAGGGCAAGATATGACAAAATAACGATGTATAAATTACCAAGGGCACATGAGGGAGGGGGGAAGGGGAGGGAGGGTGAAAAAAAGAGGACCTGATGCAAAGGGCTTAAGTGGAGAGTAAATGCTTTGAGAATGATTGGGGTAGGGAATGTATGGATGTGCTTTATACAATTGAAGTATGAATATGGGTGGATTGTGATAAGAGTTGTATGAGTCCCTATTAAAATGTAAGAAAAAAAAAGAGGAGAAAAAAAAGATTAGGGCAAAGACTGTACAGATGTGCTTTATACAATTGATGTATGTATATGTATGAACTGTGAAAAGAGTTGTATGAGCCCCTAATAAATTGTTTAAAAAAATGATCCTCAATTCTATCTGAATCCTTGCCAGGGCTGCAAGTTGCCTTAATAAACACAAGCAAAAAATGTACCTCTGGCAGCAGACCGCTCAGGTTCAAATCCAGGCTCTCTAACTTATTGACTATGTGACCTTGGACCTCTCTGTGCTTCCAAAGACTCACTTTCCAAAAGGGAAGTCATAAGCCAACTTTTCTTATTCCTCACTGGGTTGCTTTGAAGATGAAATGAGACATCTGTCTAAAAATGCTTCTGACCATCCCTTGGTTCTCAGAGCTCCACAAATGCTATGGATTATTGTTTTAAGATTATGAATGCTTTTTTTCCAAGGGTAGTGCAAAGATTAACATCAGTGCTACTTCTCTCTGACAAAATATAAATCCAAATTTCTAAATAGCAGGGTCTGAACGGATGCGCTGTTAACAGCATCTTGCTTTTCTCCCATCACTTGTCACAGTAAATCTGACAAGAAATGCTGGGCTAGGGCCTGCAGCCAAGCCCCTCACTGGCAGAGTGCAGGACCTCAGGTTGTTGGCAGGCCAAGGGGCATCACAATGGCAAGAGGAGACTCCACAAAGGGCCCCTGATTCCTCCCCCACGCCCCCCTTCCCCACGTTCAGGGTGAAACGTCAAAATACAATTTTTTTTGTCACCTGGTGAAATAATGAGCCCCCATTCCCATTGCCTTGGTATCATCAGAGTGCAACAGCCACGTGGGGTAATCGCTGTCTCCGTGTTAATGCTGCTCAGTTCAAACATTTTCACAGGCCCTGGCGAAATGAAACCCGTGCTTTCTACCTAGGTGGAGTTTGAGGCGATTCAGCCCATTTGCTTCTGCTGAAGAGGCTACCTCAGAAAAACAGGAAATAAAAACATAGAGGGTGCCATTGACATTAGGTTTCTCGTTTTCTTCCTTTCTTCCCTACCTTCCTTTCTTCTTCTTGCCCTTCTCTTTCTCTTTTCTTCCTTCCCTCCCTTTGCTCACGTCTTCCTGCCTGCCTTCACCTTCCATCTTCCCTCCCGCACTCCTCCATTTCTTCTTCGCTCTTCTCTCCCCACCTTTCTCCTTTCCTTCCCTGCCTTTTCCCTTCAGCCTCCCAGTCTCCCTCCTTCACTCTCTCCCTTTCCTCCTTCCTTTCCCCACCTTGTTTTCATCCAGTGATTTGTACTCCTTTCTTCCTCTCATCCCACCCCTCCCCGTTGCTGGAGAAACATCAGTTCCTTGTGGCGCTGGTTTTTTGGCGCCAGACCCTGTTCTTTGGGTGTTCACAAGTCTGCGTCCTATGTGCAAACATAAGACAGACATATGATCAGGGTTGGACAGAAGATGGGATTTGACAGGTGTTCTGCACCCGAAATCTCCAGGAGGCAAAGGTAAAGTCAGGCTCCTGCCTTTAAGGTTATATCTCCCATTGTAACTGCATCCCACAGAGGCTCCTGCCTCCTGGCCACCTGAGGTCTGCTGCCTGCCTTCCTCTAGCTCCTGGGGAATTGGGGCAGCAGTGGCAAGAACAACAAAAATCCCCAGGAGTTGACAAGAAGGGAGGCTGCCTTGCTCAAGAGACGGCCCCCTCACCCACCTGCATGTTGTTGAGATGCAGGTTCTCATCCCTGTGGCTGGGCAAGAAACGCCCCCTCCCCAAACACAGTGGCTTCAAACAAGGACCATCATCGTGTGGTTGCTGGGAGGCCACTGGGTCGTGCTTGGAGTCTCCCATGAGTTGGCAGTCACATGGGAGCTGGGGCAGGGGCCTCTGGTGACTCCAGTACCTACACGTGCACTCAGAGGGCTGGCAGCTGAAGCTGGCCATTAGCTGGGTGCTTAGCTGGGTTGTTGTTTGGAGTGTCTCCACGTGGCCTTTCCAGGTGGCTCAGGCTTCTTTCAGCATAGTGTCTGGGTGCTGAGAAGTGTCCTGAGAGGTAGCACGTGGAGGCTGGACATTCTGAGGGTGAGCACTCAAGAAGAAGACTTTGAAGGGATTTTTCAGAAGCTGTGAAGCACTTTGGGGGAGGGAAGGGGGTTGCCCAAACTAGATGTCACAGTGTCATCTTCTCCATAATCTATTGGTCACAGAGGTCATGAAACATCCCAATTTAAGGGGAAAGGGCATAGACTCTACCTTCCTATAGGTAGCCTGTCAAGGAATTTGGGGGTCACATACGAAGGCTGGGAGACCCTGAGTGGCACAAATTGTTAAGGACTCAACGTATCAAGTGGTGGGCAGTTGCACCCCTCAGAAGAAATAAATAATGGCCTGCTTCTAGAAGCCCACAGGCTTGAGAATCCTGTGATGTGTAGTTTCTCCCTGGCACCCAGGGGGTCCTCGGGAGCCAGAACCAACATAACAGCAACGGGTTGGGTTTTTGTTGGTTTTGTTTGGGCTAATATTAAAACGACTAGTATGAAATTATATATGTATTGTGTTTAACTCTCAGGACTCTGATTATGCTGAAGTTGAACAAAACCGTCTGCCTCTTCTATGAACGCCAGCCGATGGAGGCAAAGGGTGAGGGTCTAGAGGAAGAATGAATGTCACATTCCCATCCTTATGTTTCAGTTGTCCTTAAAGGGCACAGGGGACAAACCAGATGTCTTTGATATGATTTTAGCCTAATGATGTGCTAGTATGATGATGAGCAGCCAGAAAATGGTTTTAACTAATGTGATCCAATATTTGAAAAGTTGACGATTTCACATCGAATTTTATATTCTCAGCATCTCAGTTACAAACAGAAAATCAGGCCTTAAAATCCTTGCATTTACCCAAGGCAACAACCGTCTGGAGCTAGAATTTGAATGTCCCCCGTGGATGAGCTGCCACGTGCCTGTTAACCACAGTCCCCATCCATCCCTATTGCCCCCAACACAGAGGTTGGCTACTAGTATCCTTTATCTATATGGCTAAATAGGTTAGTTGGTTTGGATTGGGTTGCTATTTTTTCCTGTTTTGTTTTTGTTTACTTTTGATTTTGGGGGGGGCTAGGAAATGGTGTGTATTTTGGTACCATGTCTTCCAAAGTGAGAAAATAAAACCCAGTAAGCCTAGAAGGTCAAACAGTCCAGATTAATGATGAAAGGTGGAGCCTTGTTGGTGAAGTAGATTATGAGTTGGACTTCTAACTGCAAGATCAGAAGTTCGAAACTCCCCTCCCCACCCCCACTCCCCAAGAGAAAGATGAGATTTTCTACTCCTGTAAAGATTTACAGCCTTGGAAACCCTCAGGGGCAGTTCTATACTCTGTCCAAAGGGTTGCTATATGTCAGAATTGATTCCAGGGTAGTGAGGTTTTCTTGATTGATATAAATAATTTTTGGTGAGTATTGAAAAAAACAGTCAATATTATTTTTAATACACATCAAAGAAGGTCCACATTAATTGTTCACACAACCTTGCCACCTTCTTTCTTTATTCCCTTGCCTCTCACTCTCCTTTCTTCCTCCCTATGGTCTTTTATCTCATTCTTTTTCTTTCAAGGTTTAGCCTAGGAGTGGGAAAGTCTGAGTAATTCTTAACCAAAAGACTAAATTGGTTTTATTGTTGGTGTTATTACTTGGGTTAAATTTTTTTCTTTTCTCTTCTTCTATTGGTTTGTGTCATGTAACCCAGAAAATGGGGAAACATTTGGAACATTTAAACACTAACCTTTCTCAGTAGACTACAATCATTAAAAGCAACAGAGATAAATACTCCTATAATAACAATAACATACAAGGATAGCTAGAGAGATAAATAGATAGATAGAAAAACCACAAAATCTGAGCAGTTGTGGGAAGGAGAATGGGACTAGCCCCATGAATAAATATAGGTTTGCCAGAGAATAGTTTTATATACATATTAGCATATACTACAAATATGTCCATGAATATAATAGTACATCCAGGAGGCATAGTTATGAAAATGTCTTAGGTATAACAAAACCCCTTGAGGGAGCGTGTCCTAAATATGGGGGATCAGGAACATAGCTCTGAGAGACCTCAAAATCAATTCGTACAAACTAGCTCACAAAGACAATGTTCTGTATCCATCAGGGAAGTGACTGGGGTCTTCAAAAGCTAGTGAGTAGCAAACTAAAAGTCGGTTCTTGGTGTGTGTGTGTGTGTGTGTGTGTGTGTGTGTGTGTGTGTGTGTGTGTGTGAAAAAAGACACCAAGTAAGACACTCTCCAGAGATTCTACCAGGGTGTGTGTGTGTGTCTGTGTGTGTGTGTGTTTGTGTAAAAAGACACGAAGTCCGAAGCCCTCTAGAGATTCTTCAAGGGTGTGTGTATGTGTGTGTGTTTGTGTAAAAAAGACACAAAGTTCGAAGCCCTCCATAGATTCTGCAAGGTGTATGTGTGTGTGTGTGTGTGTGTGTGCATGTAAAATCACACGAAGTCAGAAGCCCACTATTGATTCTGCAAGGGTGTGTGTGTGTATGTGTGTGTTGTGTTTGTAATAATTACACCAAGTTAGAAGCACTCCAGAGATTCTGCAAGAGAGTGTGTGTGTGTATGTTTGTGTGTGTGAAAACGATACAAAGTCATAAACCGTCTGGAGATTCTGCAAGGGTGTGTGTGTGTGTGTGTGTGTGTGTGTGTGTGTATGTGTGTATGTGTGTCAAAAGGACAAGAAGACAGAAGCCCTCTAGAGATTCTGCAAGGGTGAGTGTATTGTGTTAAAAGGACACGAAGTCAGAAGCCCTCTAGGTTTTCTGGAAAGGTATGAGTGTGAGAGTGAGGGAGTGTGTGTGTGTAATAAGGACATGAAGTCAGAAGCCCTCCAGAGATTCTTCAAGGGTGTGTGTATGTGTAAAAAGGACACAAAGTTCGAAGCCCTTCAGAGATTCTGCAAGGGTGTATGTGTGTGGGTGTGAGTGTGTGCGTGTAAAAATCAAACGTAATCAGAAACCCACTATTGATTCTGCAAGGGTGTGTGTGTGTGTGTGTGTGCGTTGTGTTTGTAATAATTACACCAAGTTAGAAGCCCTCCAGGGATTCTGCAAGAGAGAGTGTGTGTATGTGTGTGTGTATGTGTGTGTGTGTGTGTGTGTGTGTGTGTGTGTGAAAATGACACGAAGTCATAAACCGTCTGGAGATTCTGCAAGGTTGTGTGTGTGTGTGTATGTGTGTATGTGTGTCAAAAGGATACGAAGTCAGAAGCCCTCTAGAGATTCTGCAAGGGTGAGTGTATTGTGTTAAAAGGACACGAAGTCAGAAGCCCTCTAGGTTTTCTGGAAAGGTATGAGTGTGAGAGTGAGGGAGTGTGTGTGTGTAATAAGGACACGAAATAAGAAGCCCTCCAGAGATTCTACAAGTATGTGTGTGTGTGTGTGTGTGTGTGTTTAAAAAGGACACGAAGTCAGAAGTACTGCAGAGATTTTGCAAGAAAGTGGCTTTAGGTTGTGTGTGTGTGTGTGTAAAAAGGACATGAATTCAGAATCCTTATAGAGATTCTACAAGGGTGTATGTGTGCATGTGTGTGTGTGTGTGTAAAAAGAACACCAAGTCAGAAGCACTCTAGAGATCCTGCAAGCGTGTGTGTGTGTGTGTGTGTGTGTGTGTGTAAAGAGGACACGAAGTCAGAAGCACTCCAGAGATTGTGCAAAGGTGCTTGTGTGTGTGTGTGTATGCCTATGTAAAAAGATATGAAGTCAGAAGGCTTCCAAAGATTCTTCAAGGGTGTGAGTGTGTGTGCGTGTGTGTGTAAAAATGAAAAGAATTCAGAAACCCTCTAGAGATTCTGCAAGGGTGTGTGTGTGTGTGTGTGTGTGTGTATAAAAAGGACATGAAGTCAGAAGCCCTCCATAGATACTAAAAGGTTGTGTGTGTGTGTGTGGTTTTGTTTGTTTAAAAAGGACAGGAATTCAGAAACTCTCTAGAGTTTCTGCAAGGGTGTGTGTGTGTGTTTGTGTGTATCTGTGTAAAAAGGACCCGAAATCAGAAGCCCTCTGGAGATTCTGCAACGGTGTGTGTGTGTGTGTTTAAAAAGGACAAAAATCAGAAGCCATCCAGAAATTCTGCAAGGATGCATCTATGTGTGTGTGTGTGTGTGTGTGTGTGTGTGCGTAAAAAGGACACGAAGTCAGAAGCCCTCCAGAGATTCTGCAAGAGTGTGTGTGTGTAACAAGGACATGACGTCAGAAGTCCTCAAGAGATTCTGCAAAGGTTTGTCTGTGTGTGTGTGTGTGTGTGTGTGTGTGTGTGTGTGTGTGTGTGTAAAAAGGACCCGAAATCAGAAGCCCTGTTTGTGAGCCCTGGCTCTGTTCCATAGTGGTCCTTATCTCTCAAATTTGGACTCCCAGATACATGAGGGTGTCATGGTTCTGTGTTGGGGTTCTAACGGCAAGGACAGCAGCTAGGCCCCACCAGGCACTCCAAAGGAGAAAGATGACACTTTCTGGTCCCCTAGATAGTTCGTATCGGAAACCCACAGGGGCGGTTTTGTTGTGTTCTGTGGGGTCACTGTGAGTCAGAATCGACTCAGTGACAGTGAATGTGGTTGAGTGTTTGAACACCTTCCTTTCATCCTCTGTGCAGGCAGCTCTGTTTTAGAGGAGTTAGGCCAGTCCCATGTATTAGACTCTCCTTCAGAGCAACTGGGCAGGTGTGTGTCTGCGTGTTTCTAAGGTCATCTTGTTTTTCTCATTCAAGGAATGTGGAGAGCAGCGGTCTTCAAATCGGTTTAAAGAGAGAAAGGGGATAAAAAAGAGAACAAAGAAAAAGAGGGTGAAAAAGGATTGGAGGGGAGGGGCTCTTAGGAGAAGAGGGTGTTGCTCAGGCTTCTAAGGCTGTCAATCAGCCTGGTAGCCAGCTGTGAGCTTACCTGGTGTACCTTCAAGATCCCAGAATCCCTAGTTGACAGTGGAATTTGCATTGCGAACTGGCTCATTGAGCCAAGCCGGAGGCCTCTGTCTGCAGCAGAGACCAAGCCCTGTGCGGCACCTCCTGTTCCCATCTGCAAGCAGTGGGGTCCAGATGCAGGTCCTGCGGTCTGCTTCCTGTTGTAAAAGGCAGGGTTGGGACAAGTAGCCTTCTACTGAGTCTCTCCCCCATCTACCCAGTCGACCCCCTTACCTGGGGGAGCAGGTTCCAGGCTTGCTGTGGCCAGCTAATAGCAATTAGTAGGCATAGCGCTAATGAAGAGAGGGGACAGCTGGGCAGAGGGCCTATACCTGCTGAGCGCCATGGTCCCTGAGACACGAGAGCTGTTGGCTCCCAGCTCCTTGTCCCTGACTCTTACCTGCCTCCCTCTCTCGAGTTCACTCTTGAATTTCAATCTCCTTCCAATCTCACCCAGCCTTGCTGCCTGACTGGAGAGGGAGCCTGGAGGCTGTTAGAATGGCGCTGCTCAGGCTCTTTGGGCTAAAGAGTCTGACGTGGGCCAGCAACTCCATGAAGTTCCCTCCCTCAGGCAGTTTTCTGCCCCTCCATCCCACTTAGTCTCCCTGCAGGCCTGGCCCTGGGCCCTGACCTTCCACTTGCTTCCTCATCCAACATGTGGTGGGCTAGCTCTTGCCAAGTACACACATGGGTGCAGACATGAGAGATCCCACTCTCTCCTGGAAACCAGGTCTGTAAACAAGGGCACAGCTGAGGCCTGTTCTTACCCAAATCATGTGCATCCTTCTCTCTGCCCTCTGCCCTGGGGTAGGGACAAGAGCTCTGGGAATACCGGCCACCCAATCGCTATGGGGCATGTCCCGACAGTGCTAGTGTACAGAGCACTGGGCAAGCAGGTCTCCCTACAGGACCTTGCGCCATGTGGGGCTACAGAAGGGGAGAAAGAAGAGTGCTGTCAGCAGCCAGCTGCACTCTGGCAACGTGGGGTCCTCTGGGCTGGGCCGCTGAGGTGGGGTGCTAAGTCTGTGCTCCCCTCTCCCTCTCCCTCTCCCTCTCCCCAGGTGTGTGGTTGTGCTCTTCAACCCCCAGAAACACAAGCAGCACCACATCCTCAACAGCTCCAGATAAATGGGCTCAGGGGCTTTGGGGAGTGCCACCTTTCCCCAGGGACGGCCAGAGGGGTGCCACCTGCTTCTCTGTGGCATTGGGCCCTGTTGGGCCCCAGGCATGGGAGGGAAGCAGCACAGGGACAGCGGGTTTGCTGCCCTTGTTTTGAGAGGGGACTGTGAGAGGCCAGACCTGGGCCAGGCTGCCAGTGCCCCTCTTGAGCCTGCCCGATTCCTTTCAGGAAAACCATCACTGCCCTTGCCTTCTCTCCTGATGGCAAGTACCTGGTCACCGGTGAGATGAGTGAGGAAGGAAGCTCAGGCACTGCAGAGGGGGGGGCCTGGCCTTAGCAGAGAGTGACAGCCTGCAGCCCGCATAGGACTGGTGCCAATTTTGACTTTCTCTACTGGTGTCCACTTTGGGTGTTTGGTCTGCCCTAGAGCAGTGTTCTTAGGCTGTAGCCTGCATCAGAAGTGCCATGGTCACCCCTTAGTACAGACTGCTGGCTCTGGGGTTCTGCAGGTCTGGGGTGGCTCTCTTCAGTTTGCAATGCTAACAAGTAGTTCCCAGTGAGGCTGAAGCTGCCAATTTGGGAACCACATTTTGGAAAACACCTCCTTAAAACATTCCTTATCCCTGGAGTCCCCCTGCTGGTCACAGTGTGGAACAGGACTGCCCTCCCATAGACTTGCCCTGTGAGGCTGTGAGAGCAAACCGCAGGAGTGGTGGTTCTTGCCCATCCAAATCACGCCAGGAGCCCGTCCCTGAGAGTCCCTGTTCCCCAACACTGATCACATTCCCTCCGGGGGTGTCCTTGATTCATGTGCAGGCGCATTAGGTTAGGTGTCCTTCATTTATGTGCAGGCTCTTGTCCAGTGGCTGGGAGGGCCAGGCCTCCGTGGATGGGGAGGGAGCTGGCTGCCTCTGGCCTTTACTTCGGGGTCTTCGGTCCCTGCAGAGTGGACACATGCCTGCTGTGCGGGTATGGGATGTGTCGGAGCGCAGCCAGGTGGTGGAGCTTCAGGAGCATAAGTATGGCGTGGCATGTGTGGCCTTCTCACCCAGCGCCAAGTACATTTTCTCAGTGGGCTACCAGCATGACATGATCGTCAATGTCTGGGCCTGGAAGGTGAGTGGGCTGCTGGCCTCAGGACAGGCGGGGCCGGGAGGGGAGCCAAAAAATTGCTGACCGGTGGCCTTAACTTCTGCCTGCTGGCCTCAGTCCCTTTCTAGAGAACTCTGAGCAGAAAGGAGCAACTGGGTATCTAGGATGCTGAAGAAGGGGCAGAAGGAGAGGTCCAGTTCACAGCTTGTCTAACCTCCTTCAGTGTGTAAGTTTCTTTTCCCTCAGCTCCTAGAAGCAGAGCCTTGATTTCCCTTGACTTTCTCTCCAGAAAAACATTGTAGTGGCTTCCAACAAGGTGTCCAGTCGGGTGACAGCAGTATCCTTCTCTGAGGACTGCAGCTACTTTGTCACTGCAGGCAACCGGCACATCAAATTCTGGTACCTCGATGACAGCAAGACCTCAAAGGTGAGGCAGCAAGTAGCCACTAGGGTGGGATCTGCTCAGATCTGTTCCACCTGCGCCCCCTTCTGCATGCTCAAAAGCCCCTTGGAAGTCTCAGCTGGGCCAAGTGCTATGTCAATATGCAAGGGAAGCCTTCTCCCTCTCTCCCCAGGGCCTACTTTCCAGGGGATAGCCTGCAGGGTGGGTGGGTGGCACCTGTGGTGGGTCTCCACAGGTGAATGCCACTGTGCCCCTGCTGGGCCGCTCTGGGCTGCTGGGGGAACCTGCTGAACAACCTGTTCACTGAAGTAGCCTGTGTCCGCGGGAAGAAGACTGACAGCACTTTCTGTATCACATCCTCAGGGCAGCTGTGTGAGTTCAGTGACCGGAGACTGTTCGACAAGTGGGTGGAGCTGAGGGTAAGTGAATGCTTTGTCGGCACCCTCCTGTCTGTCACCTCCGGGCTCCGGGACACCTGAGTCTGCATGCACGCTGGGGGAGGCCCCAGGCGGAGGAAGGTGTTTGGAAACCTCACTGCTCGCTCATGCTCTCTGTCTCTGCCTCTTCCTCTGCTTTCCTCTTCTGCTCAGCACACAGACAGCATCACAGTAAGTGTGCTGGCCCTGTCCACTGCCTCTGCTGCCTTTCTCTTGGCCGGCCTTTTCTGGGTGTGTCTTTGCCCAAACCTCAGGTGCCTTATAAGGCTTGCTGACTCCTTCCCCCTAATTGCACGGGGCTGTGAGCCCTCTGGCCAGCTGCTGTTAGAGGGAGGGGCATTGAGGGGCTCCAGCCAGGGCAGCTGGCCTGCCTTGCGCTTGTCCTTGCCTCTTGGCTCATGGCTGTTGAGGTGTCGGGTGAAGGAGTGGGCAGACGCCCTTGTTGACTGGGGCTTCTGTGCTCACAGACCACAGTGGCCCACTGCATCTCGGTGAGCCAGGACTACATCTTCTGTGGCTGTGCTGACGGCACCGTGCACCTTTTCAACCCCTCCAACCTGCACTTCCTCAGCACGCTGCCCCGGCCCCATGCCCTGGGGACAGACATTGCCAGCATCACAGAGGCCAGGTGAGCGGTGTTGGTAGGCCCCTGAGTCCTGTCAGAGCCGCACTCTGTGCCAGGCCATCCCTGGCATGCTGCAAGGAGACCTATATGCTGCACACATAGACCTCTGGGAAGACCCTTGCAGTCAAGCACAGGTGGGTCTTTTAGCATTTGTTGCTCACTGTGGGCAACCGTGGTAATCTGAGTCTGCAGTGTGGTAATGCATTGTCCTGTAAAGACCACAGCTAGGACAGACGGGCAGTTCCTTAGGGTTTCTGAGAGAGACTGGAAACCTGACAGAGCAGGCCTTTCTCCCTCAGGGTGGTACTGGGTAGCAGCTGCGGTAGGAGGGTCTTATTGTAGCCTCGGGCCTTGGGTTGGGTGATTGCAGGAAGTGAAGTTTTGCTCTGGTTTCAGTGCTGTCAGGAAGCGGGGCAGTTCTGCAGTTGGGTATATTAATTTCTCTTTCAGGCCAGGAGGGGGCTAAATCTGCAATTGGCAGGAAATGATATATGACCATGATTGTGGTTTGCACAGTGCCCTTCCTTGTCCTCTGATGTGAGTCTAGAAGGGCCTGACATCTGCTTGGCTGCATCACGGCCACACACTGTCCCCGCCTGACGTTGGGGGCTATGAAATAGCTTGTGTTCTTTTGGAGAGCCCCATGGCAAGGAATGCCAGGCCAGCCGCTGCGTTCTTTCTCCAGTGACTGCTGGCCAACCTGCTGCTCCTCCCTTTAGTGCACGATTTCATTAGCGCTCACTCACCAGTTTGCCCTGTCTGCCCAGGACACCCCGCTCCCCTCTTTCCTCAGTTGCCTTTTCGCTGGAGTGGCCAATGCGAAGTATCGGGACACCATAGCCTTGACCTTTGATCCTGCAAATCAGTGGCTGTCTTGTGTATACAATGACCATAGTACTTATGTCTGGGATGTGAAGGACCCCAAGAAAGTGGGCAAGGTGTATTCAGCTCTGTATCATTCCTCCTGCGTCTGGAGTGTAGAGGTACGTGGGCCAGGTCTGCTGAGACTGACCGTGTTTCCTGGGCTACCATTAGGAGCTGGGGTTCCTCAAGTGTGGAATTTGTTTCCTCCAGCACCCTAGCTCCCCCAGCAGTGCCCCTGGGTCCCTTCGTATCTGTTAATTGGCTCTGAGGATGCGAGGGGATATTAGTGCTGACTCATCTCAGACGTTTTTCAGTATGCCCCTGTGCAGTCTTAGCTTGGCCTCTTTGGACATGTTCCTGAACTTGACCAAACCTTAGTTTCTGCAATTATGAAATGACATACCTGATGCATTTGATTTTTACGAAAAGGAGACAATGTAAGTGGGAGATTTAGAATGCCTAGTACTTACTAGGTGCTTGGTTAATGTATATTCCTTTACTTGTTAAAGACAAGAGCTAATCATTATGACTTGCTTGCTATGGGATAAGCCTGGGGCTAAGTCTTGACCAGCCTTTTCTCTACTCTCATTCCGTCCCATCTCTGTGGGCAGGCAAGGTCTGACCCGGGTCCCTCTGGTCCTTGTGCTCCTCCAGGTGTACCTTGAGGTGAAGGACAGTCAACAGGCCTGCCTGCCCCCGAGCTCCTTTATCACCTGCTCTTCTGACAGCACCATCCGCCTGTGGAATACAGAGAGCTTTGGCGTGCATGGCTCCACCCTGCACCAAAACATCCTCAGCCACGTGAGCCTGGTGCCCCCACACCACAGTCTCAGGATCTGGGTCTCCAGACCAGACTGTTCCAGATGTTGTTTGGCCAAACTCTGACAAGGATGTCCTCTTGGCCCGCATTTCTCTCCCTGACAGGTGTCCTGTGTCAGGCCTTCCTCACCCACCTCTTCTCCTGACCTGTTTCACTAGTACCTCATTAAGATCATCTATATGGATGGGAACATGCTGGCCCTGCTGGACACCGAGCTGCCTGGGGGAGACAAAGCCGATGGGTCCCTGATGGACCCCCATGTGGGCATCCGCTCTATGTGCATCAGCCCCAACGGGCAGCATCTAGCATCAGAGGACCCTATGGGCACGCTCAGGTAAGGCCATTTGTGGAGTGCAACCCGTTGCCTCCAGGGGACAGGATGGGGGAACTTTAGGCCCCCAAGGAGAGAGGTTCAGGAGGGTTTAGCTGAAAAGGGTTGGGGACAAAATTTATTACCTTCAAGGGAAAGATACTAACTTGACAATGAAGAAACGGCAAAACCCACCCTTAGCCAAGTCATTAAGGTTAACTTCCCGTGGCAGCAGCATGAATCTGGTGAGAGGGTACACTGAGAGGCTTCAAAATGTTCCCAGAAAATCTTATGACTCTTAAGAACTCCCAATAAAATGTTGAACAACAACAACCAACGTTGATGGAAAGTTTCTTTTAGTTCTGTTTTTCCATGCAGCCTCCTCCTAGCATTGTGTCTGGTATTCTTGACCCAAATGTATAAGGAACTTAGGATAGTCATGAGGAAAAATCAGGCAAACTTCATTTGAGGTACACCTGCCAGAGTAACATATCATACTCTCCCAGGTGTCACGGTAGGAAAGACAAGCAAAGACTGAAAGCCGTTCTAGACTGGGACAGATGACACCCATGTGCCGTGGGGGCTCCTAGGATCCTGGAGCAGAAGGACATTCATGGGATAAACAAACTCATTGGCATTGGGTTGATTCCAACTCAGAGCAACCCCCGCTGGTGACATTTAAATAAAGTCTAATAATGTTGTACCAGTGTGACCTCCGTGGTCCTTATCACTGTGTACTGTAGTACATAAAACATTAATACGAAGGGAGACCAGGTGAGAGAGTTGAATGCGACATATCTGGACTCATTTTTCTAAGTCTAAAGGTTCAACCCAAAAGGTAAAGTAAAACAGCTCTTGATGGAGAGGAAAAGGTGGAAGGGGGTGGGTGATGATTCTTT